>NC_056630.2:134191764-134496139 GCF_002870075.4 Lactuca sativa | reverse complement strand
GTAGAATTTTGTAATGTAATCTTTGAGGAAGCTTATAGCAGCATGAAAGGCACCCATGGTGATATCGTTGTTTTGCATTCCTCTAAAGTGAGCAGCCAGAGTCAGAATGTCGTTCGGATTCATTGAAGGGAAGTCCGCATCAGTAATGGTTCGGTAGGTAGGCTTGTTTCGGAAGACGTGAAATCGAAATAGTGGGCAATTGAGTTCGGACTTCACTAGGATTTTTCGTGCAAATCCACAGACTTTGGTGATTCTTTTTCTAGTCCATACTTCCTTAAATAGTTGATCATTCTTGGAGTAGAAGGTTACAAGCCTTTCTCTTTCCGTCCGGAGAAACATTTACGGGTCGTCATTAGGGTGAAAAGGAGAAATTTTGATGTAATACTTGCTGTAAGGAGAGAGAGGAAGATCGAGTTGTTTGGAATCGTTGGTGGGAACATCGTAGTACAAGTACAAAATGATTTCGTGATCACGGATTATGCCTTCTTGGCAAAGAGGAGATATCCCACGCATCGGATCAGGATTGTTTTTAAGAGCTTGGATTCGGATGTTGTCCTCTAATGTCTTGTTGATTTCCTCCTGAGACCATCCTTGTTTTTGCTTAAGAGGATGTCCGGAGTGGAAGGCTTGTTGTTCGGTAGTCATTGGCGTTTTGCCTTTGTCTCTATTCAGTACCGCCATGATGACCTGCATGTTTTCATCCACCACATATTCCGGAGTGGGGTTCGAAAGAGGATCTTCTAGAATGTCATCAGGGATCCGGAGTGGAGAGTCCTGCTCTATGGCAACAATTTTCGTAGCCGGAATAGGTGGGAGCATAGAAGGAGTGGCTCGGAAGGCTTGAGCTATGAGGAAAGATTTGGCTTTTTCCATTTGAATATCCCTTTGATTAACGTCTGGTAAAGAGGATGGCTAAGAGGTTGCGGACCATATCCTCTTCTCTTCCTCAGTCAATACCTTTGGGAACAGCTACTTCGGAGCCTCGACACCTAGAACTCCTTTAGTGACGTACTTTTCTTCATCACTATCTTCTTTATCATCAAAGGAATTTCCTAGAAGTCCGGACACAACTTGGACTTCATCTTCGGAATTCAAGTCTTCATCGTGGAGTGTGAACTCCGAGGCAGGTTTCCATCGTCGGCTTGGACCTTTTCCCCCTCTTGCATTGGGAAACCTCGGGCTCGAGGCAAGCATCAGTGACTGATTCATGCCATCGAATTTTTCAAACACCTTTTGGAGACCAGTGTTGAGTTGTTTGGTGAGAGCATCATAAGCTTCAGAAGTAGGAGCTTGAGCAGCAAGGTGATCGAACAGATGCTCCACGACGGCTAACATCTCATCAAACTTCTGATTCGGAACATCAACAATGTTCCAAGTAGATTTAATCAGCTTGATGAGGACTTGTTGAATGATGAGATTCATCTCGTCCTTCTTCTCGATCTCCTTTTCCAATCTTTGGATTTGTTTCTCATGACGCACATGGGTCTGCTTAATGAGATCGTTGGTAGCAGACACCAAGTCGGCATGGGCTTTGAGCATAGAGGTGATTGTGTCAAGATAGTGTTCAACCGAAGCATCGTATTTAGCTTCAACTTCCTTAAGTGAATGCTTGATCTGGATAGAGATCAATTGATATAGCTGGGTTGCACGTTCACAACTGAAGGTCCGGACTGTTGTGAGAGAGACTGAAGGATGGAATAGAGTTTGGAATCAAGTCCAGAAAACTTTTGATCCATTTTTGTGTTGAGCTCTGTTACGTATGTTTCGATTGAGGAGACCTTCTTAATAGTATCTTAGAAATTGGTTTGAATTTCGAGGAGAGCAAAAGGATCAATGTAATCACCAGCTGAGGATTTGGAGTCAGGGTCTGAGTGTTGCGGCAGAGCTTTTCGTGAGGAAGTATAAGTGGATGGACCAGGCTTAGTTGTGGTGTCATCTTCATGTAGCTTGGAGTGGGATCCACCATCCAGAGTGGTTGAAGAAGATGATCCGAAGTCAAAAGCAGACATGGAGGTTGATGGCTTGGATTGAAGGTAGGTGGACGACATTAATTTAGGGTCCGGAACTGATTTGCCTTCATTTGTGAGCATTATTTCTTCGGAGAATTCTTCATCCGGGTCAATTTGGAATATGTTGGTATGAGTGGTGATTGGTGGTTGTTTCGAAGCCAGCTCTCTATCAACATCATAATCTGTAGGAGGATCATCCGAAAGATTACTTTGAATAACTCTATTGTACATCGAAGTAAGAGTGGCCTCCACTTGAGCTCTTGTCAGATCCGAACGTCTGGAAACAGCCCTATTGACATAGTCTTCCCATTTGGGATCGTTATCACCTGGTCGTCTTGTAGACTTCCGGGTATCAGACCCGTTGAGGCTTTCCGAGTCGGAGGGATTGCTCCAGCTCCGGAATTCTTAGGGTCCGGAACATGGGTTTCGGAGTGTGTACGTGTGTGAAAAACGAGAGGGATATCAAATGAGACTCGTGAGTGTGTTTCAGGAGGGTGAAAGGAACTATGGTCAACATCGGCATCACCTTTTTGGGAAGATGAAGGTGGATTATGTGGAGGCTCCCCACGAGTGTGTGCATTTTATGTTGAAACATTGAGGGGTACCTCAGATGAGTGGGCTAGTGGGGTGTTCGGACGGCCAGAGTCAGCCTGAATGTCATGCGCATCTTCCTTTGGAGAGGATGAGCCGACTTTGGCTCTCTTTTGAGGCTTTGGGTTTATGGGAGAATTCTTTCATTTGGAAGATTTCTTAATCTTGGATCCAGACACGGAAGGTTTGGCATTTTCTGAAACAGGCTCAATGGAGACTGGGGCAGGTTGTGTTGGGTCAAACACAACCGAAGTCTCCAAATGATGTTTCAAATAAATGGATTTGGAAGGTATTAAGGCCAACATATGGTCCAAAAGTCGTCTAACCGGATCAAATGAGGATTGGCCCTGAATTCTATAAGCCTTTACAACTTTAAAGGAGACACATCCTCCAGAGGAATCCCGGAAACAGGAAGTGGTTTGGAAAACTCCTTGAAGAGTCGTTGGATCGTCAGTGCCTAGAACCTAGGGCGGGAAATTTCATTATCCTTCCTCTTGATGGAAAACTTGCAGAAGACTTGCCATAGAACCTCAGGAAGATCAATTGCATTTGTGCGTCCGGTGATGAAGTGCATCAGCACCGTCCATAATCCAGTGACGGCTGATTTCTTGAAGTCTTTGGCCCTGTAATCTTGATTATAGCCAATGTGATTCAGGAATGTCTGAAACTCTTCAGTGGTAGGATCTTGAACTCTGAAACCCTGGGGGTTTTCTGTCACACCCCGAACCAGATGGCGGAAACGTCCGAGGGCTATTGTGACTCAATTGAATACCATCACAATGAATATACATGAAACATAACATCATACATTACCAAGCATTGGAATATTGCAACTGGTAGCATTTACATTCAGTACATTGATCCATAATATTACATGCCCAACAGTAAATTGTTCGATACTAATTAAAACAACAACAAGACGTTACTGAATACATATTTCCTTTTCGATTTACCTGTTACCTGAGAATAGAAGTATTTTGAAAACGGTCAACATATGAAATGTTGGTGAGTTCATAAGTAATGTTTGAAATATAGTGGTTTGTATTGTTTTCAAAATCACCAGAAAATCCGATATTTTCTGAAAAGAGCATAGTATAAAAAGTGTGAAGATCCGTAAGTATGCTTGTTTGTTTCTATAAATGTAAAAGTACGATTTGTAAAACTTGGTATGTAATCTCGTAGGTGTATTAATTGAAAAACCCTAGGAAAACCCGATGTTTCCCTAATACTTTGCATCAAATGATTTATATCTTGTTATTTCGTTACGATGGGTGTATTCGTTGAGTCCCGGTGACGTTGGATTAATTATGGATTGTGAATTGTTATAAACACACATTAATGAAAATGACTAGTTTACAACCATACAAACGATCCCTTAGGCGTCGCTCGCACTATTCACTTAATCCAATCACCCGGACTTCTCGTAGCCCCACAACCGAGGAGGAAAAGAAGGTGCGAAGCCCCGATATTTTCCGTAAGTTGTTCAAGGCTATCGTGAATGCGAAGGGCCCTTAGCCCGACTCGCATTTGGTGAAATCTCGACTTTACTAGCAGCACTAGAGGGCCCTTGGGGTCCAACAGCACAAAGTCTGTAAAAGTCCTTTTACACGAAATTAGGTCATACAAGACCCAACTACATGTAAGCGAGTTTCCTTTGGGGCTAAAGATCATGTCATTGGGCTAGCTAGGCCCAACAAACATGATTTGAAACTTTCGGGCCCAAAGACGGTGTATCGACGTCTGGTGTATTCCCACGTGTGTATTGACTTCCCGAAATTTCCGAGTGTGTATTGAAGTTTCGTCGTGTTAGTAATTTAAGATTCATTATTGATTCGAGATCGAATCAATTCGTTTGATAACGATTTTTGGTGTTGAAGGTGTATTATAATTCGCCGATAGTCGAGGTGCTAGTATTGCATCATGTCGGATTTATCGTTTAAAACATTAGAATATTTCATTTTTGCAGCCCCTTTCTTTTGGATAATTTACACTTTTAACCCTTTGTATAAAAAATTTCTATTTTAGTCCTCAAACCATTTTTCTTGACACTTTAGTATCAAAACTTGTAGAAAAGTTATTTTTCAGCCCAAAGTTATTTGAAAAACAGTTTTAGTCCATCAAATGAAATTTTTCTCGGCTGTAACCCTTATTTTAGCAATTTTTACACTTTTGGCCCAAAGTAGAAAATTTTTGCATCTTTGGTCCCTTTTAAATATGAAAAGCATTTTTAACCCTTGAAATGGACTTGGAGCACTAGTAGTCCCCTGTTTTATAGAAAAATACAGTTTCAGCCCCTCTAATTTGAAAATCTCGCATATTGGGCTTTATTGGGCCGAAAAATTCATTTTTGGCCCATTATGCTTAAAATTTTCACATTTATTCCTTCAAAGAGAATATTTCCAGAAAAATACATTTTTGAAACTGTTTTGACTCATCTCATCCATCAGAATCTGTATTTTGTCATTTTGGGCCCTTTAACCTTATATTTTTAACATTTTGAGTCCAAAAATGGGATTTTTAGCCCAAGGAGTTCATCTTAACCAACTTGGTTATCTTTCTAGAAATGATTTGTGTGTAATAATATGTTTAATACTTGATTCATACATCCTAATGCAAATCTCAATTTTGAGGACTTTTTGACTAGTTTCAACACCATAATCACATAAGAACATGTAAATAAACATAGAAATCATACAAAGCATACATATACTCATAGATCTACACATTTGCTTGTATCCCCCCCCCCCACAAAACTTATAAAAACCGAAAAATAGGGGGTATGAAGCTCACCTTTGGGTGTGGTTTCGGTTTTGGAGGAGAATGGAAGAAGTTTGATGTTGTTTTCGGCCCCAGCAACTTCTTGAGGAGATTTTCGAACTTAGATGGTTCTAGGGAGTTCGACCATAAATTTTTATGAGTTAAGATGAGATGTTTGATAAATCAAGGAACCTAGATCATAGATTTAAGTATAAACTTACCTTGGATGGTAGTCCTTGTGAAAAATCTCCTTGGAATGACCTTAAATCTCGAAAATTTAGAAGAAGGAGGGAGGAGATGTTCTTCAAAACTTAGAGAGGATGAAATGAATTTTTGTGAGTGTATGTGTGTGTGTTCGGCCGAGAATGAAAGAGAGGGAGAAGAAGAGAGATCTTGAAGTGATGTATGCATGGATATATGGGATAAGATGCATGGAAGACCCTTGTATAATTGTGAGGTGGCAACAAAGGTCAACTCTTCCTTTTCTTTGGGCTTGGGCCGAGATTGGAGAGGGGAGAAGAGAATTTTGGGCTTTATTGCCCATAAGCCCATATAAGAGTTAAGTTGAATGATTGTTGGTCCTATAAAATATAAGTGTGATTTTTATACTTTGTTAGGCTAGTTATGGTTAATTATGGTTCATAATGGTTCATAATATTTAATTTATTCCATTTTAGGCCCAATATGGCCCAAAATGTCGAAATAAATGAAAGTGGGTCCAATTAGAGCCCATTTAAAGGTTCTAAGCCCATGAAAGTCAAATTGGAAGCTTATTGGTCCATTGAGTCCAATAAGAAAGTCCTAGTCCAAAATGGACCTAAACAAGAACTTCTAGGGTTTCCAATCGCTTGTTGACTATTTGTAGTACTTGTATGGTGTATTGGATTGAAATTTTTGTTGTCATAGAGTAAGCATCGTACATGCTCTTAAGTTTTTGATTCTACATTTTACTTGAGTGTAGTGATTACAAGACACAAAATTTCTAGTTGTGACATTTTCTTTCACACCGATTGTTTTGAGAAAAGTGCACTTGAAGATAGGCACAATCCTGTCACCGATGATATTTGTCTGCAACACACCATCATCAAGTTTAATGCTTGTGAATGCTCTGTGAAGATGATGAAGTGGAGGAGTTGGTTCGGGAACTTTAGTGAGGGGAACAAAGATTGGACGATTCACGATTAACTCGATCATAACACGAATAGATTCATCATGGTCTTCAAGATTTAGGGAAAATAGTTATGTTGTGTCCCTTAGAAACGGTTCAGAGGATGTTATTGATGAAGAACCTTTTGAGCGTTTCTTCTTTGCAATGGACTTCTTGGGAGTTGATGCGGTTGGAGTAGTTTTTGTGGTGAATATTGAGAAGCCATTGTTGCAGAGTTATGAATGCTTGATGAACACAAAGAGCACAGAGAGAAATTAAGGGTTTTGAAAGGATTGGGCGCGTAAAGAGGTAAAAGGGGGTTTTAAGTGGTATTTATAGGTAAGGGAAGTGGGCCGGGTCAGTCGGGATAATGATGAGGGTCTGAAAGTGAAACGGGTAGCATGAAATGAATAACTGCTTATGGGGGTTGAGTTGACCTGGGAAGGGAAAGGTTAGGTTGTTTGTAGCTTGAAATGGAAAACCCTACACGACAATTTGATGGTTGCTTTATGGAGGCGTGCAATTGTGGCACAAAAAACAAGGAAGATAGGATAAGGATCCTCTTAAAAGTAACAGTTGCAAAAAAAACGTTTCACCTTATAAACCTTTGGAATTCCGAATGAGCGGTTTCGGACAGAGTATGATACGGAGGATAAAGAGTTGTGCTCCGGAACATGGTTATTTTGAAAAATGGTCCGGAATGGGAAATAATCCGGAGAGAGTTTTGATTCCGGAGACAAAAATTCAGTGCGATTCCGAAAAACATTTGTGATTCCGGAGCAAAAATTCTGAAACAATTATTTTCAAGAATTTCCGGAGTGAATTTGAAAAAGTTTTCGGAACATGATTTGGTAAGCATTTCGGAGTGAGATTGGAGAAAACCTCCAGAGTAAATTTTGAAATTCCGAAGTGCAAAATGCAATACCTTTCCAGAGTGGAATTCCGGGAGGCCATTATGAAATACAGTCCTAGATGAAAGTTCGAGCACTACGACATTGTGGACTTTGAATAACAAATAATCAGGATGAATTGTACAGCTTTAAGACTCAAGTGATGGTTAGAAATAAAGACAAATAAAATGATCCTATGTATTCTGAAAGAAAGTAGTTCCGAGATGAAAAAAGTTTTCGAGATCAGAACTAATTATCTTTCTAATACGTTTATCAAAGAGAACAAGTCTCTTGAGTGAACTGAGGATCCGGTATCATCATACCCATCTTGTTCAGAAAATCATTGAATTTGGTTTCGTCTAATGCCTTAGTAAAGACATCAACAATCTCATCGTCATAAAGGAACAAAAATGGGTTCAATGTTACCATTTAGAACATGATCTTTTATGAAATGATACCTTATATCAATGTGCTTAGTCATTGAGTGTTGAATTGGATTATGAGAAATCGCAATGGCACTTTGAGAATCATAATAGATCGGAATGCGTTGAAAGCGGTAACTATAATCCAAGAGTTGAGATATCATCCACAGAACCTGAGATGTACAACTGGCAACAACGATATATTCGGCTTCGGCTTTAGAGAGTACAATGCAGTTCTGTTTCTTGGATGACCAACTGACCAAACGACCACCTAAGAATTGATAGCCACCTCAAGTGATTTTCTATCGAGTTGAAGACCACCATAGTTTAAATTTGAGTAGGCTTGATGTAGGAAGCTCTCATTTGTTGGGTACTAGATTCCAAGACTCTTTGTACCTTTGACGTATCGGAATTTTTTTTTTCACAGCCAAGAGATGAGACATTTTTGGGTTGACTTGAAATCTGGCACAAAAACATGTAGAAAACATGATATCTGAATGACTTGTTGTGTCCGAAGGCCATTGGTACCTTGGCCGAGACACATGTGTCCATTGAGTATTTCTTGAGGAGTTTCAAAATGTACTTCTCTTGGTGAATGAAGATTCCTCTGTTAGTCTGTTTGACTTGGAGGCCAAGAAAGAAGCTTAACTCTTGATTCATGCTCATTTGGAATCGATTGATCATTAGTTTAGCAAAGTCAGCAACAATATATGAATTCGTAGATCCAAAAATGATGTCATCCACATCATTTTGAACCAACATGAGAGGCTTTCCATTTGATCTTCGGAATCGGGTAGGATCTAGAATTCCTCTTTGTAAACCGGAGCGCTTGAGAAAATCAATGAGAGTCTCGTACCATGCTCGAGGAGCTTGCTTGAGTATGTAGACTGCCTTCCGGAGTTTGTAACAGTAGTTTAGAAATAAGAGATTAACAAAATCGGGGGCTGTTGAAGGTATACTTCAGTGTCGAGTTCACCATTAAGAAAAGCACTCTTAACATCCATTTGGTAAACTTTGAAGCCTTTGTTGGCAAAATAAGCAAGAAAGACTTTGATGGCTTCAAGACGTGTAATAGGAGCAAAGGTGTCATCGTAGTCGAGCCCTTTAATCTGTGTAAATCCTTTTGCCAACAATCTTGCTTTATTTCAAATAATAACTCCTGCGTCATCTAGCTTGTTGCGAAATACCCATCTTGTACCGACAATGGGATGATTCGGAGGAGGAGGCACGAGAGTCCAAACTTCATTTCGGTCAAATTCTGCTAGTTTTTGTTACATGGTTGTAATCCAGTCAACATGCTCTAATGCTTCCTTGATAGATTTGGGTTCAACCATTGATATAAATGCTGAGAAATGACATTCATTTTGGATACTTGTAGCAGAACGAGTCTATACACCAACATTAGGGTTTCCGATTACTTGGTTCGGAGGATGATCCTTTGTCCAGATGTGTAACCTTGGGAGTTCTTGTGCAGTCGTCGACCCGATATCAATAGTGGAATTGATTTGTTCCCCCTGAATGGTTTGAATGTGAGGATGATGCTCCCCCTGAACTTCTGAACCAAATAGATTGACACCATCATCAGAAGGGAACTCAAAGAAATTTTCATTTTCATTAATGTTGAGAGGATTTGAGTCAGTGGAATCAGCAGTTGCATCTTGGAAGCCATCCACATTTGATTCAAGAGAGGGATGAGCATTCTCCCCCTCAACCTGAGAAGGTTGAAATGGTTCGGAATTAAATGGAGGGAGGCTGGGGATCGGACCGGAGACGGTTTGTGAAACAGGGGCTTCCGAAGGAAAGATTGGATTGGGAGTTGGCCTTGTTCGAGATTCTAAATCAAGGGCGGTTTCAGAAGGACCAAAGTGAGTTTTAAAGTAAACTTCAATAATTATTTGCGAGTTCGGACATCCTGGCGGAGGAGCATCGGACTCCATAATGTTAGTGGTGATATGGGTTGGGCAAGAATTTCGGAATTATTGTCATCGGAGGTAACATCAAAGCTTTCTTCCAGAACACAAGTTCTCCGATTAAGAACTCTGTAAGCTTTTGATTTTGAGGAGTACCAAGGAAGATAGCTTTATCAGCTTTAGGTTTGAACTTGGTAAGCTGATCACGGTTGTTCTTGATGAACACCAGCATCCAAAAACATGCAGAAACGAGATAGCTGGCTTCTGACCATTCATTGCTTCGTACGGTGTCATGTTGAGTCGTCGATTAATGATACTCCAATTTTGAGTGAAACAGGAAGTAGATACGGTTTTTCCCAAAGGTAGAGTGGTAGATTTGCGAAGTTCAGCAAGGATCGAGCAGCTTCAACGAGTGTTCTATTGCGTCTTTCGACTACACCATTCTGTTGTGGAGTATAAGGAGCTGAGAAGTTGTGGTCAATTCCTTTTTCGGTGAAGAATTTCTCAATGGTGGAAGTAGTGATTTCCGATCCATTGTCACTAAGGGCTCTCCTAACTAGGAGTTTGATAAGAACTTCTATTCCTTTGACAAAATTGATGAGCTCGGAGGCTGTTTCGGATTTCAACCGTAGGAAGAAGACCCAAGTGAACCTTGTAAAATTGTCAACAATCACAAGAATGTATTTCTTATAAGGAAGACTTTCTACAGTGGATGGTCCACAGAGATCAATGTGTAGAAGCTCCAATGGTTCCGAAATGGATTTTGCAATGATAACAGGATGGCCATTCTTCGATTGCTTACCACACTCACAAGCAGCACACAAATGACCATTTTCGAATTTGAGAAGAGGTAAACCTCTCACCATTTCGCCTGATACGAGATCATTCATGTACCGAAAGTTTAGATGAGCAAGCCTTCAGTGCCATAACCAGCTGACATTAGGAACAACTTTGGTGAGAAGGCAGAGTTACAGTTTGACTATAATAATGTTGATGTCAAGCAGGTACATGTTCTTGTTGCGAAGCGACTTGATTAAAAACTCTTTCCGGTCTTCATTCATTACATAGTTGTACTTTTTGCAAAATTCCACACGTCGATTTAATCAGTGAGTTGAGCAACACTTATCAAATTATGTTTCAGATCAGCTACATAATCCACATTTGAGATAGAGAAGTTTCCATTGGTGAGAACTCCAAAACCACGAATTTGGGAGTTGGAGTTGTTGCCATATGTCATGTAAGCAGCGTTTGGAGAAAGCTTAAGATCTCGCAGAAAGTCTTTCTACCCCGTCATGTGCATGGAGCAAGCACTATCACTATACCATATTGTTTCTTGCTTTGAAGCACAAAGTGCCTACAAAATTAGTGAGTAATGGAGCTTTTAGGCTACGAAATAGACTTTGGCACATAGGCACAGGTTTTGGACTTTGATTGTGACTTAGGAACAACTTTGTGTTTTTGGGTGGTATTTTTTGAACTCTTCGGAAACAGACAAAAGGCTAATGTCTTTTCATCTATCCAGTAGTCATATTCAATGACTTGATGGTTGCGAACAGTCTTCTTTGGACCTTTGACTTCCAGAGTGTTTGAAATAGTTGTAACCTCCGGAATTGTTGTTTCATCAATGAGAGATTTAACTTTCCACAAAAGATTTTTCTTTGAAGATTTTGAAAATTTTGTTTTCTTTGTACTTGTGGATTTGCTTGACGACACATTGGTTTTTGAAAGATTGGGTTTAAAAATTGTGCCATCAGATTTAGCAATAAAAACAAATGAAAAACACTGAGGAGAAGTGTTTTAGACAGTCAAGGCATTCACACGAGATTTAGTCTGAGTAGAACTGACTACTTTCTTGGGTTCTACATGACTGAGAGATTCAGAAGGTCTTCTTAGGATCTTAGTGGGAGTAAAGGAGTTTTGACTATGGGTTGATGCTTGAGAATTCCATGATACATTCTTTTTGGTGTTTTCAATGAACCTGGAATTTTGTCAAGTCTTAACTTCCTGTTTATGTGCATTTAAAGCTTCTACTTTGGTATCTACAATATCCTTCCTATTTAGCATCGATTTTTTCTTAGGTTGAGATGAGGAATTTAAATTTTGTCCTTCGGATGGATTACTAAACTCAGGATTAATGGGAACACGTTTTGTTTTTGAGACAACTAAGGAAACCGATTCGCAAGAATCAGAGGAGACACAACTTGAATTTTCAACTTAATCGTCTAAGGATGCCCATACAAACTCAGAGGTAACAGTTTCAGTTGTCATCGGAAAGATTTATTCAACTACATAGTTGTTCATATGATTACTCCTAGGAACATCATCTACGCAATTCGAAAGACTGTGATGAAATTTCGTGGTCCAATTCAGGTCCAAGCTTATCAGAGGCGGAAGAGGCATGGAATCAGGAAACTTGAAAACAATTGGTTGGAACTCGGGAATTAGGGACTCAAAAAGGTATGTGGTCTCAGGTAGTGGTGACAAGGGAGAGACAGAGGTGTTCGAATGTTTGATGTTCGGAACCTGTCCCTTGAATGTCAAATTTTGCAATTCCTTCAAGGGACTAGCAATTGGTTTCGGAAAATTGCTTCCGAGACTAGGTGCTTTAGATCATGGATGACGAAAATTATGAGTCATCCGAATTTCTGCTTCAAGTATGTCTATGGAATTATGTAAAGCATCTATCTTAGCATTGAGATTTTTGTTATCAGAAATCAAAACATTTCGTTCATAATAGGTGATTTCACATTTGTCTTTTAAAATGATACATTCATCGTTTGACATTACATGTAACACCCCGATTCTCAGGTATTGCTTGAATAATATTTATTGGGTTAAGCTCTACTCGACGAGTTGGTTGACCTACTCGTCGAGTAGCAGCGGTATGGGATCGTGTGTTAAGTGACCTACTCGACGAGTCCATATTGGGACTCGACGAGTAGGAGCTGGCAAAGGAAACCCTAAGTCCCGTGGTTGCACCCCTATTTAAAAGGACCTCATCCTCCCTTGGGTCTCTTTATAGATCAAGAGAGTACTGAGAGTCGTTATACGTATGTGAGTGCCTTTATGTGGTGTTTGAAGCTTAGAAAGAGAATCTTGGAGGAAGAAAGCTAGGAGTGCAAAGGAATTGAAGCAAGGAAGGCGTGGGAAGTAGGATTTACCTCAGCTAGCATCCTTTAGAGGTATCAAAGTGCCATCCTTACTTCCCTTTTCCCTTTTGTTGAGTTTCTAAGGCTTTTTATGGATTTTCAAGTTGGTATGATGAGCTATGGGCTAGATCTGAAGTTGTAACTTCAGATCTGAGCTGGAATTTCAAGTGGGTGACATGGTTCTCCTGAAGGTCTCACCCTGGAAGGGTGTGATCCGCTTCAGGAAGGGGGAAAATTGGGTCCCCGTTATATTGGGCCGTTCAGGATTGTCGCTAGGGTTGGCAGGGTGGCTTATAGGCTAGAGCTTCCGGAAGAGCTCAGCCGGATCCACAACACGTTTCATGTTTTGCAATTGCAAAAATGAATTATGGACCAGGAGGCAGTGGGGTCGTTGGATGACATTCAGGTTGATGAGCACCTGAACTATGTGGAGAGGGCTGTGGCTATTTTGGAAACGAAGAAGAAGATTCTGCGGAACAAGGAAATACATTCGGTAAAGGTGCGGTGGGAGCATCGGAGGGGATCCGAGTGCACATGGGAGCCAGAGGCGGAGATGCGCGAGCATTACCCGACATTGTTTATTTTAGTGGACTTCGAGGATGAAGTCCAGTTCAAGTGGGGGAGAGTTGTAATGCACCGATTCTCAGGTATTGCTTAAATATGATTTAGTGGGTTAAGCTCTACTCGACGAGTTGGTTGATCTACTCGTCAAGTAGCAGCGGGATGGGATCGCCTGCTAAGTGACCTACTCGACGAGTCCATATTGGGACTCGGCGAGTAGGAGCTGGCAGAGGAAAACCAAAATCTCGGGGTTGCACCCCTATTTAAAGGGACCTTAGCCTCCCTTGGGTCTCTTTACAGATCTAGAGGGTCCTGAGAGTCCTTATACGTGTGTGAGTGCCTTTGTGTGGTGTTTGAAGCTTAGAAAGAGAATCTTGGAGGAAGAAAGTAGGAGTGTTGGATAAGGTGTCTAAGTCCATAACTTATTTGGTATATACTTGACCCGACCCGGCATTGTCCATTTGGGTTGCACTTCACCCAAACGGTTTATGGATAATATTATGAGAATTGTATACTTATGTTTTATTAATATATTATAAGTTATAATATATTAATATAAAGTCATGCTATTTAATTATGTTTTTAATCTTAAATTAATTATGAATTGATTTAGTGATTAAAAGGAAGACTAATTTAATCATGGACAATTATATTTATATGGTGTGGGCTAACACTCATTTGGGAATGGGCTTAGCTTATATGGAAGTCCAAGGATGATCCATGGAGCTTTTAATCCATGGATCCTTGGAAGAGGAAAAGACATGGGTTATTAGGGTTTACCCTAATCATCTACACTATATAAAGAAGCCTATGTTGCATGAATTGACACCCTAGTGTGTGTGAGAAGTGGTGGCCGATTTCTAGTGCAAAGTATACACTTTCATAAGGCTTTCCAGGTTTGTGGTGATTTGTGATTTCCATTTAAGGCATTCACATTATTGGTGCTTGGCTATCAAACTCCAAGGAATCAACACTCATCAAAAGGTATGTAATTCATCTAGCTCTTTTATGTTTAAAAGTTCCCCATGCCATGCTAGATAAGTTATAAACCTTGGAAAACAAATTTCGCATGTATTTTAGACAAACATAGACCCAAGGTTTATTAGGGTTGCATGTACACTTAGGAAGTGTTAGAATGCTCAAAACCCAACAGTGATTTTCTTGTTGTCTGCATGATGAACTCGCCGAGTCCATGACTAAATTCATCCTACTCGTCGAGTAGGTTCGTGCACTCGACGAGTAGAAGCCTCAGAATGTAGATTTTCGACTTTTGCTGCTGGAAATGGACTAGAAACATTACCCTAAACTGTTTTGGTGTTTTAAAACTTGTTTTAGTTGGTGTAATGGTTGTTCTAATCCATTTATAATAACTTATATCAAAATTTCATGCTTTGTATGTGTTCATATAATCCTTGAAACTTTGATGATCATGTTCATGTTCTTATGAATTTAGAAGATGATAGGGATTATTTGCTGAATTGTTTAGGATTAATTCTTGATCATTTATGTGTTTTAATGGAGTCCATAATTTGTCCTCAAGTTATGGATATCCAAAGGTCACTTCTTTTAAACACACATTTAAAACACATAAGTTACATAAAAATGAAAAGTCTTCATTTTTATGAACCTTTAATTCATAAGTTATGAAATGAAAAGTTTTGAATAGTTACAAAACTTGCCCTCAAGTTTTGGAATTTGTAAAGTTTCACACACTTTAATAATCTTTAATTTCAACCCTTAGAGTTTTAATAGTTAAAATTCAACACTTATACTATTTATAACATTAACGGTAATTATTATATATGTATAAGAATAAGTCGTTTTACCGTTAGTAGGCCTCATTCACGGAGCCGGTCTATAAGGGGGGTATAAGGTTGTTGCCTATAAAATGGCAGCTTAATGGGTGTCCACTCTCACCCACCGCTTCCTTGATCGGTGGAGGGTCGTTAGCCGAACGGGTAGGACAATGACTTTAAATTCTCATTAAAATTATAATGATTATTATAAAGTACCTAAATATTTTAATTCTCAATCTTAGTTACTTTAGGAAAAATGTGAACATGGTGCTAATCCATGGAATTCACACTTTGTACCTTACCAAGTTGTTGGTGGAGCGTATGTGGTTAACCGGCACACTAACTTGGATTAGTAAGGATCACGAAGGGTGACTTAATGTTTGTCATAGATCAATGGAGCGTGTGTGGTTAACCGGAACAATGATTAGGTGATAATATTAAGGGTACCAAGTGAATTAGCATGGTTATTCACACCTTGTTATGTGATCCTCGGCATCCCAGTCACAAAACTTGAAGGGCACAATCGAGATTGAAACATGCCATTGAAAAGTTCAATGAATCTCAAAAGAATCTAGGAATTTCAAATCCAATTAAAAACCTAATAATTCATTTCGTTTTTCGTGATGGAAATTAGTGAATCGTCATTCACCTACCTTTCAAATATGTTATTACTTAGATTACGGCATCCCTCTTCTAAGTATAATATATTGTGATTGGATCCTAGCCTTAAGATTACATTTGGGTGTCTTATTAAGGACTCTATATATCTATTCTAAACTTGCCTTGTTCTTTCAGATGTCTTCCAACAACAATGCTTCGGGCTCTAACCCAACTGGCTCTTTCTCTCTCATGAATCTATGTGGGAGAGTCATCTTTGATAGTTCCAACTTCATGGACTGGATTAGGAACATCAGGATGGTTACTCGTTATGATAACAAGGAATACGTCCTTGATAAGGAGTTAAAGGAGCTTGATGAGTCCACTGCTACTCCTGAGGAGATCGCTGAATTCAGGACGCATGAGAGAGATGCTACTAAGGTAGCATGCATCATGATGGCCACGATGACAGCCGAGCTCCAAAATTCCTATGAGGAATTTTACCCTTTTGAGATGCACCAAGACCTGATGGAAAGGTACCATCAGAGTGCTCGTCAGGAGCGGTATGAAATAATCTCCTCCATGATAACGACCCGCATGAAGGATGGTGAATCCATCATGGGCCACACGCAAAAGATGAAAAGGCATGTGGACCGTTTGCTCAAGCTAAATGTGAACTTCCCTGAAGAGTTGGAAATTGACATCATTTTTCACTCCTTACCTTCTTGTTATGACCAATTTCGTATCACATATCATATGAACAAGGAGGAAGTTACTCTTAGCAAACTTCAAGGACTCTTGAAGACCGCTGAAACCGGTCTTAGGGGCAAGTCGGTTGTTACCTCTACTACTCCTACTCAAACATCTACCCCTGTTTTGGCTATCGGGTAAGGCAAAGGGAAAAAGAGGAAGTCCCCTTCGAAGGGTACCAAGGGAAAGTATCTTGAAGGCTCATCATCAAGGACCAATAGTGGTTCTGTCACTTGTAACAGCCCGAAATCTCAGGTATTATTAAATTATGTTTTTGGGTGGTTTAAGAGGGGACTCGGCGAGTTGGAGCCTAGACTCGCCGAGTAGGATCGCAGACTTGGTCGCGGGTCCGCGACTGGACTCGACGAGTCCAGCTATGGACTCGGCGAGTCGACGCTGTTCAGCAGAAACCCTAACCGTTCAGTTTGAATCGTATATAATACTCTCATAGGCCGTCATTGTCCGTTTTTAGTCGACTGAGAGGAACCCTAAACGGCTGTGGACATCTAGAGCAAGGTTGGAGAATATTAGGGCTTGAAGAAATTGTTGGGCAAGGAGGAGAAGGGTTTTGGGCTAAAGGAACAGCAAGGGATTCGAGTTCTGTGGTTTGGAGACACAGAGAGGGCATATACCAGGTAAGGTTTCGGATTCCCTTCTGTTAGTTAATGTGTTTATGAACCTAGGGTTTATGAAAACCCATTTAGTGATTAGATGGGTTATTATGTTATTACCCAGACGTTATACCCACAGAAATGAGATGTTTAGAAGTCCAGAGAGTCCCATGGTTGTATATCTTGGGACCATACGTAATTCAGGAAGCAGTTGCTCGTCTGCATGGCATGGACTCGCCGAGTTGTTCTTCAGACTCGGCGAGTAGCTTGAAGATTTACTGGGACTCGCCGAGTTGTTCTTCAGACTCGGCGAGTGGAGTCGGGGTGGCCCCGCGATTCTTCCAGGAGTAACTCGTCGGGTCGAGGAGGGTACTCGGCGAGTAGATAAGGAATCTCGGAAAGTTGGAGGACGACTAGACTCGCCGAGTCGCCAAGGTACTCGCCGAGTCCGGTCGAGCTGACCGTTGACCGTTGACCAGAGTTGACCTAAGTCTGACTTCTTAGGGATAGTCACACTTAGAAGATATAAGTATTAATGAGTTATGTAATGTTATAGGGAGGTTGTAGCTCGTCGGTTGTGCACGAGTCATTTCAGGAGTTGCTAGCTTTCAGCATATACGAGGTGAGTCTTCTCACTATACTGTACCCGGAAGGGTTTGACTGTGTGACCGGAAGGTCGGATATGTTATGTGATATGTATGCTATATGTGGTAAGTTATTGGTTATATGTGCTATGTATGATATGTGGGCCGGAAGGCAATATGTTATGGGCCGGAAGGCAATTATACTATGGGCCGGAAGACGTTGTATTGAGGACCGGAAGGTCAGGGCCTGGAAAGGCGTATGTGCGTAAGTGTATATTGGGGAACTCACTAAGCATTTATGCTTACAGTTGTGGTGCATGTATTTCAGGTACTAGCGAGGACCGTGGGGAGGCGCCGGCGTGATCGATACACACTGAAGATTGTCTTTATGATCTTGGGATTTTGAATAATTGTATTGACAGATTAATTAAACTATTTATGCCTTGCTTTAAATGGAAACAACTATGTTTTAAAAATGAAAAATTTGTTTGAAAAATTTGAGTTGTTACAATTGGTATCAGAGCCTTGGTTTGAGGGATTCGGGTGCACCTTAGGGGGTAACTGAACTCAAACCGAGGATTTGAGGAAGCTTTTCAAATAAAGGCATAAACTTTTGTAAATGGTTTTGTGGTAAGCAAGAAAGAAGCAGTGTGTACGATCAGTCAGCGCCCGAACGGTAAAGATCCCCAAAATACCTTACAATATTATATGATATGAATTGTTATGCATGCTAGAAGACTAGGTATTCATGATAGGACTAGAGTGGCCTGATTTGTGATGCCTTAGTCTAGGGAAGTTGCCTATATGAGATGCTTTGCTAGTATGCGGGTAGATAGAGCGTATCAGAAGTAGAGTACTCACTATCCGGAGTTTGGGGAGGAGGACTTGGGATGAACATTGATGCGGTGTGGTCGGTAGTATTGGGCCCGTACTACCGAGGACACCGGGTCAGTGGGAGGCCCAAGTAAGAATCCCTGGATATCTGGGACTGAGTAGGGTTGCGTATCGAGTACGATTATACTCGGTAGAATCTCTGATAGTTTTATGTTGTATTTCAGAGATATCATGGTTAGACCGCGTCACGGAGCAAGTACGAGTGGTGTGAGTGACGAGGATATTCGTCAGATGATCCACGAGGAGGTGGCAGCGGCGATCCGGGCTGAGATCCCGGAGATGTTTGGGTCTATCAAGACCACCCTGATGGAGACGTTCGACGAGCGGTACGCCGCATTGACTGAGACTGCAACCGCTGCAGCTACCGCAGCTGTGGCCGCTGCTAGGCCACAGGGGGGCGATTCATTGCTGTTCCGAGAGTTCAGCAACACGAAGTCACCAGAGTTCGATGGGACGCAGGATCCGATTGCTGCGATGAGGTGGATCGCAGATATAGAGGGGTGCTTCTACACTTGTTCATGCCCGGAGCACCTGAAGGTACGGTTCGCTTTGAACCAGCTCCGTCTGGGAGCAAAGGACTGGTGGAAGTTCGTGACGGCGAACTTCACTTTGGCAGAGACTGCGGCAGTGACATGGGAGGGGTTCACTACCATGTTCAGGGATGAATACGTTCCCCCGGTGGAGCGGGAACGATTGGTTCAGGAGTTCTTAACCCTCAAGCAGGGTACTAATTCGGTGGCGGCGATCACGCGGAAGTTCCATGAGAGGGCGATGTTTTGCCCCGAGCTGGTGGCCACAGAGCAGGCTCGGATGAGCCGGTACTTGGGTGTTCTGAGGAGGGAGATCCGGGAGTTTGTGTCAAACTCCACTTACCATACTTTTACTGAGCTTCAGGCGAATGCCAGGAAGCGTGAGATCGAGTTAGAGACTCAGGCCAGGGAGGAGGCCGAGTCTCAGCAGGCAGACCGGCGGCCGGCTCAGTCTCAGCCGGCAGCCAAGCGGATCAAGTCCGCCGATTCGAGGACGGGAGGTTCGAAGAACCGCACTTGCGTAAAGTGCGGCAAGGGTCACGATGGGGCGTGTCGAGCCGGTGCCTGCTACAAGTGCGGCAAGGAGGGGCACATTGCTAGGGAGTGCCCCAAGGGGTTTATGGTTTGCTTCCATTGCAACCAGACCGGCCATCGGAAGGCCGAGTGTCCGCAGCTTCGTCAGGGATCTGCACCTGTTGCCAGGACTACTGCGACTCGACCGGTGAAGGTCGAGGCCCCGAGGGCTCGTGGGAGAGCCTTTCAGCTAACTGCGGAGGAGGTCCGCGCTGCGCCCGATGTTGTGGCAGGTATGTTGTAATTCGTGTAATTATTTTAATGTCGATATGTTATGCTTATGTTATTATGCGCGTAGGTACTTTCCTTGTGAACTCTGTGCCTGCCTTAGTGTTATTTGACTCGGGTGCGAGTAGGTCCTTTGTGTCCTTAGCCTTTAGTCAGCAGATCGGCGTTAGTCGTGAGTCGTTGAGTCGACCTTTGAGAGTTTCTATAGCTGACGAGAAAGTGATTCGTGCTACGGAGGTTCTTCGGGGATGTGTACTAGAGATTTTCGGGGTTGAATTCCCGATTGACCTGATTCCTATTGCGATGGGGGATGTCTGTGTTATCGTGGGCATGGACTGGTTGAGCCGATTCGGCGCTGTCAGCGACTGCGAGCGTCAGTTGGTGACCATACGAGACCATAGTGGGGGAGTTCTTTCAGTGTACGGTGAGGGTACCCGTTCAGGATCAGCTTTTTGTTCGGCCGCTAGGGCGAGGCAGTGTCTACAGCAGGGCTGTAAGGGTTTTGTGGCGTATGTGATGGATACGCGGGAGGTTTCCGAGAGACCGAAGTCAGTTAAGGAGGTCCCTGCGGTGCGTGAGTTTTCAGATGTTTTTCCCGAGGAACTGCCGGGAGTACCTCCTGTGAGGCAAGTAGAGTTTGGTATCGATCTGGTTCTGGGGGCCGCGCCTATTGCTAAAGTGCCCTATCGTCTTGCACCTCCAGAGATGCAAGAGTTGTCCTCGCAACTCCAGGAGTTGCTGGGAAAGGGATTCATTCGGCCGAGCAGCTCGCCATGGGGAGCACCTATTCTGTTCGTCAAGAAGAAGGATGGTTCACACCGGATGTGCATTGATTACCGGGAGTTGAACAAGCTAACGGTCAAGAACCGTTACCCGTTGCCGAGGATCGATGATGTATTCGATCAGTTGCAGGGAGCATCTTGGTTCTCCAAGATCGATCTGAGATCAGGATACCATCAGGTGAGGGTACGGGAAGAGGACGTCCAGAAGACAGCGTTTAGGACGCGATATGGGCATTATGAGTTTGTGGTGATGCCTTTTGGACTCACCAATGCCCCGGCTGTGTTCATGGATCTCATGAACAGGGTATGCAGGCCGATGTTGGATCGGTCAGTGATTGTATTTATCGACGACATTCTGGTGTATTCGAGATCTAGAGAGCAGCATGAGGAGCATTTGAGGGAGGTCCTTGAGGTATTGAGGTCGGAGAAGCTTTATGCAAAGTTCTCCAAATGTGACTTCTGGTTGCGGGAGGTCCAGTTTCTAGGACATGTGGTTAATCAGAAAGGGATATTAGTCGATCCGGCCAAGGTTGAGGCGGTGATGAGTTGGGAGGTGCCGAAGTCACCCTCTGAGATCAGGAGTTTCCTTGGGTTGGCAGGGTATTATCGGAGATTTATCAAGGATTTCTCCAAGATCACAGTGCCACTCACCAGATTGACCCGGAAGGGTGTTGCATTCTCATGGGGGCCCGAGCAGCAGACCTCCTTTGAGACACTTCGCCAGAGATTGTGTGAAGCCCCGGTATTAGCCCTCCCAGAAGGGATGGAAGACTTTGTGGTATATTGCGACGCGTCGATTTCGGGACTGGGTGCAGTGTTGATGCAGAGGGGTCATGTGATAGCTTATGCGTCGAGGCAGCTGAAGCCTCATGAGGCGAGATATCCCACGCATGATTTGGAGTTGGGGCCAGTAGTGTTCGCTCTCAAAATTTGGCGTCACTACTTGTATGGGGTTCGATGTACGATATACACGGACCATAAGAGTTTGAAGTATTTGATGGATCAACCCAACCTAAATATGCGTCAGAGGAGATGGTTGGATGTGGTCAAGGATTATGATTGTGAGATCCTGTACCACCCAGGCAAGGCTAATGTGGTGGCCGATGTATTGAGCCGCAGGACAGAGAGCACTCCATTGCGAGATGTATGCTTGAGACTGACTGTGATGACTCCAGTATTGGACGCTATTCGTGGGGCCCAGGCAGAGGCTGTGCGACCAGAAATGCAGAAGAAAGAGCGGGTTGTGGGGTTAATCTCAGAGTTTGTCAAGGATAGTCGAGGCCTTATGACGTTTCAGGGTCGGATTTGGGTACCGTTCGTGGGCGGTACGCGTATTACGTTGATGGAAGAGGCTCATAGATCGAAATTCTCGATCCATCCCGGTGCTACAAAGATGTATTTGGATTTAAGGAAGGAATATTGGTGGCCCTGTATGAAGAGGGACGTAGCATGGTTCGTTGAGAGGTGCTTGACCTGCCGTAGGGTTAAGGCCGAACACCAGAGACCGCATGGCAAGTTGCAGCCGTTGGAGATCCCCGAGTGGAAGTGGGAACAAATCACTATGGATTTTATCACCAAATTGCCGAGGACTGCTAGGGGAGTTGACGCAATTTGGGTGATTGTGGATAGGTTGACGAAGAGTGCACACTTCCTTGCCATCAGTGAGAGTTCTTCAGCGGAAAAGTTGGCGGAGATATTCGTGAAAGAGGTGGTGTCTCGGCACGGGGTGCCGATCTCGATTGTGTCAGACCGTGATGTGCGCTTCACTTCCAGGTTCTGGAAGAAATTTCATGAGGAGCTGGGTACTAAATTGCATTTTAGTACCGCATACCATCCCCAGACAGATGGTCAGAGCGAGCGGACGATTCAGACACTGGAGGACATGCTCCGAGCGTGTGTGTTAGACTTCGGGGGTAGTTGGGATGCGTATTTACCATTGGCAGAGTTCTCCTACAACAACAGCCATCATTCGAGCATTGGTATGCCACCCTTCGAGCTGTTGTATGGTAGGAGATGTCGGACCCCCATTTGCTGGGGAGAGGTGGGACAGAGAGTGATGGGCAGCACGGAGGTCGTGCTCCAGACGACAGAGCAGATCCAGCGAGTGAGACAAAGGTTATTGACCGCCCAGAGCCGACAAAAGAGTTATGCAGACAGGCGCCGATCCGAGCTTGAGTTTCAAGTCGGCGACTTCGTTCTTCTGAAGGTCTCTCCTTGGAAAGGAGTGATTCGATTCAGGAAGAGAGGCAAGTTGGGGCCCCGGTATATTGGGCCATTTCGTGTGATTGCAAGAATAGGTCGGGTAGCCTACCGGTTGGAGTTGCCAGCGGAGTTGGGTCAGATCCATGACACTTTTCATGTGTCGCAGCTGAGGAAGTGCATAGCCGATGAGTCGGCAGTGGTTCCATTGGAGGATATTCAGGTGGATGCGATCCTGAATTACGCGGAGAGACCAGTGGCTATCAGGGATCGGAAGATCAAGGTTCTGAGGAACAAGGAGGTCCCTCTGGTGTTGGTTCAATGGCAACACCGTAAGGGATCGGAAATGACTTGGGAGCCGGAACGTGAGATGCGGGAGCAGCATCCGGAACTATTTTCAGAATGAGACTTCGAGGGCGAAGTCTAATCCTAGTGGGGGAGAGTTGTAACAGCCCGAAATCTCAGGTATTATTAAATTATGTTTTTGGGTGGTTTAAGAGGGGACTCGGCGAGTTGGAGCCTAGACTCGCCGAGTAGGATCGCAGACTTGGTCGCGGGTCCGCGACTGGACTCGACGAGTCCAGCTATGGACTCGGCGAGTCGACGCTGTTCAGCAGAAACCCTAACCGTTCAGTTTGAATCGTATATAATACTCTCATAGGCCGTCATTGTCCGTTTTTAGTCGACTGAGAGGAACCCTAAACGGCTGTGGACATCTAGAGCAAGGTTGGAGAATATTAGGGCTTGATGAAATTGTTGGGCAAGGAGGAGAAGGGTTTTGGGCTAAAGGAACAGCAAGGGATTCAAGTTCTGTGGTTTGGAGACATAGAGAGGGCATATACCAGGTAAGGTTTCGGATTCCCTTCTGTTAGTTAATGTGTTTATGAACCTAAGGTTTATGAAAACCCATTTAGTGATTAGATGGGTTATTATGTTATTACCCAGACATTATACCCACAGAAATGAGATGTTTAGAAGTCCAGAGAGTCCCATGGTTGTATATCTTGGGACCATACGTAATTCAGGAAGCAGTTGCTCGTCTGCATGGCATGGACTCGCCGAGTTGTTCTTCAGACTCGGCGAGTAGCTTGAAGATTTACTGGGACTCGCCGAGTTGTTCTTCAGACTCGGCGAGTGGAGTCGGGGTGGCCCCGCGATTCTTCCAGGAGTAACTCGTCGGGTCGAGGAGGGTACTCGACGAGTAGATAAGGAATCTCGGAAAGTTGGAGGACGACTAGACTCGCCGAGTCGCCAAGGTACTCGCCGAGTCCGGTCGAGCTGACCGTTGACCGTTGACCAGAGTTGACCTAAGTCTGACTTCTTAGGGATAGTCACACTTAGAAGATATAAGTATTAATGAGTTATGTAATGTTATAGGGAGGTTGTAGCTCGTCGGTTGTGCACGAGTCATTTCAGGAGTTGCTAGCTTTCAGCATATACGAGGTGAGTCTTCTCACTATACTGTACCCGGAAGGGTTTGACTGTGTGACCGGAAGGTCGGATATGTTATGTGATATGTATGCTATATGTGGTAAGTTATTGGTTATATGTGCTATGTATGATATGTGGGCCGGAAGGCAATATGTTATGGGCCGGAAGGCAATTATACTATGGGCCGGAAGACGTTGTATTGAGGACCGGAAGGTCAGGGCCTGGAAAGGCGTATGTGCGTAAGTGTATATTGGGGAACTCACTAAGCATTTATGCTTACAGTTGTGGTGCATGTATTTCAGGTACTAGCGAGGACCGTGGGGAGGCGCCGGCGTGATCGATACACACTGAAGATTGTCTTTATGATCTTGGGATTTTGAATAATTGTATTGACAGATTAATTAAACTATTTATGCCTTGCTTTAAATGGAAACAACTATGTTTTAAAAATGAAAAATTTGTTTGAAAAATTTGAGTTGTTACATCACTCCTTCTGCCATTCCCAAGGATGCTAATTGCTACTATTGCCAGGACAAGGGGCACTGGAAGCGAAACTGCCCTAAGTACTTGCAGGATCTAAAGGATGGGAAAGTGAAACCCACCCACGCAGGTATTTACACAATATTGTCTAATAACTCACCATATTCTAACTCTTGGGTGCTTGATACAGGATGTGGTATTCACATATGTTCAAATTTGCAGGGCCTAAGAAGAAGTGAGGCTTCACCTGTTTCCAAGAAGAAGTGAGGCTTCACATGGGAAGATAAACTTGATCATGGGGAATAGGAAGGCTTCACCTGTTTCCAAGATTGGAGT
Source organism: Lactuca sativa (assembly GCF_002870075.4). Classification (NCBI taxonomy): domain Eukaryota; kingdom Viridiplantae; phylum Streptophyta; class Magnoliopsida; order Asterales; family Asteraceae; genus Lactuca; species Lactuca sativa. The sequence continues at coordinate 134,470,912 of NC_056630.2, read as the reverse complement.
TTATACTTTGCTGCTAAATAATGGGTTAAAATTAAATTTGAATAAATATGTGTACTCGTCTGAAATGGTGAGAAATATTATTTCTTTTCATGGTTTGTACAAACAAGGTTTTAATTTTTCATTTGATAATGAATGTGGTGGTATTAATGCTTTCTTTAATAATGTGTTTTATTTTAAAGCATTACCTTGTGATGGTGTGTATGAAACTGTGTCGATTGTAACCTCCGGAATTGTAGTTTCATCAATGAGAGATTTGACTTTCCACACAAGATTTTTCTTTGAAGATTTTGAAATTTTTGTTTTCTTTGTATTTGTGGATTTGCTTGACAACACATTGGTTTTTGAAAGATTGGGTTTAAAAATTGTGCCATCAGATTTAGCAATGAAAACAAATGAAACAGACTGAGGAGAGGTGTTTTAGAAAGTCATGGCATTCACACGAGATTTATTCTGAGTAGAACTGACTACTTTCTTGGGTTCTACATGACTGAGATATTCAGAAGGTCTTCTTAGGATCTTAGTGGGGGTAAAGGAGTTTTGACTATGGGTTGATGCTTGAGAATTCCAGGATACATTCTTTTTGGAGTTTTCAATGAACCTGGAATTTTGTCTAGTCTTAACTTCCTTTTTCTGTGCATTTCGAGCTTCTACTTTTAGGTCTACAATATCCTTCCTATTTAGCATCGATTTTTTCTTAGGTTGAGATGAGGAATTTGAAGTTTGTCCTTCGGATGGATTACTAAACTCAGGATTAATGGGAACACATTTTGTTCTTGAGACAACTAAGGAATCCGATTCACAAGAATCAGACGAGACACAACTTGGATTTTCAACTTAATCGTCTAAGGATGCCCATACAAACTCAGAGGCAACAGTTTTAGTAGTCATCGGAAAGATTTCTTCAACTACACAGTTGTTCATATGATTACTCCTAGGAACATGATCTATACAATTCGAAAGACTGTGATGAAATGTCATGGTCCGATTCAAGTCCAGGCTTATCAGAGGCGGAAGAGGCGTGGAATCAGGAAACTTGAAAACAATTGGTTGGAACCCAGGAATTAGGGACTCAAAATGGTATGTGGTCTCAGGTAGTGGTGACAAGGGAGAGACAGAGGTGTTCGAATGTTTGATGTTCGGAACCTGTCCCATGAATGTCAAATTTTGCAATTCCTTCAAGGGACTAGCAATTGGTTTCGGAAAATTGCTTCCGAGACTAGGTGTTTTAGACCATGGATGACGAAAATCATGAGTCATCTGAATGTCTGTTTCAAGTACGTCTATGGAATTATGCAAAGCATCTATCTTAGCATTGAGATGTCTGTTAACAGAAATACAAACATTTCGTTCATAATAGGTGATTTCACATTTGTCTTTTAAAATGATAAATTCATCGTTTGACATTACACGTAACGCCCCGATTCTCAGGTATTGCTTAAATAAGATTTATTGGGTTAAGCTCTACTCGACAAGTTGGTTGACCTACTCGTCGAGTAGCAACGGGATGGGATCGCATGTTAAGTGACCTACTCGATGAGTCCATATTGGGACTCGGCGAGTAGGAGTTGGCAGAGGAAAACCTAAATCCTGGGGTTGCACCCCTATTTAAAAGGACCTCAGCCTCCCTTGGGTCTCTTTACAGGTCTAGAGATTCCTTAGAGTCGTTATACATGTGTGAGTGCCTTTGTGTGGTGTTTGAAGCTTAGAAAGAGAATCTTGGAGGAAGAAAGCTAGGAGTGCAAAGGAACTGAAGCAAGGAAGGCATGGGAAGCAGGATTTACCTCAGCTAGCATCCTTTGGAGGTATCAAAGTGCCATCCTTACTTCCCTTTTTCCCTTTTTTTGAGTTTCTAGGGCTTTTTATGGATTTTTCAAGTTGGTATGATGAGCTATAGGCTAGATCTGAAGTTGTAACTTGAGATCTAGACCCTCCTTGGATTCTAGAAGCATAAAGTTACAGTTTTGGTCGTGATTGAGGTCCCTCTTGGGCATGAAGCCCCATTAAGAGCTTAGATTTGGCATTTAGCGCCTTTAAAGCCATGCATGCAGGTAAAGTTTGCAACTTTATGTGATAAGTATGCCCTAGAAGCTTGGATCTGTGATTTGGAGCCGCTGCATGGCTCAAAACAAGTATGTATGGAAAGAGGACTGAATGGACTTGGCGAGTTGCAAGGTTGACTCGGCGAGTCACATGAAGATGGCCGTGAACTCGACGAGTTGGATGAACAACTCAGCGAGTCCGATGAAGATTACCAACTCTTCGATATGTATGTGTGGGTATCCGTCGAGCTGCAAGGAGGGAACTCGACGGGTGGCCTTAAAGTTTGAACGAGAATCAAAGGAACTCGATGAGTCACCACGATGACGGCGAGTTGGATTGTACTTCAGGGAACTCGATGAGTAACCGAGGGTACTCGGCGAGTCGAGGTCAACAGGGATAGTTGACCTTGACTGAGGACTTTGACCTTGATCAGGGGTGACTAGTGGGTTATGGGGTACCTTATAAGGTTAAGGACTTATGAGTATATTGTACTATGACCATAGGTGGTGGAGCCGTTTTCGGGTGATCCTAGGGTTGGAGTGTATCTTCTGAGTCGACATTTGCAAGGTGAGTTATCCTCACTATATCAATAGGGTCTACGGCATCAAGGCCGGCCCTTTTAGTTGGCGATGTTATGATATGCTACATGTGGTTATGATCTGTTAGATCGGAATCAGAGTAGACAGTATGTTATGCTCTTATGATCCGCAAGGATTAGCATGTTAGTGACCTGCTACGTCGGTACTCTAGTTACGAGAGAATTCTATGATTGATGATCAGTGTGATATATATGTTTGATGTTTGTATATGCCAGTATATGATAGTTATGAGCACATGGTTATTTGCTTGTTGGTTCGGTTGAGGCGGTCCTGCTTTGTGCTGAAGGCCAGCATACCCTTTGAGCAGTCCGGGGAGACTGCAGGCCCACAAGGCGGAACAGTCATGCCGAAGGCTCGGGATAGATTCAGATAGACTGTAGGCCCAGGAGGGCGGTCCAGTTAGGCCGATGGCCAGTATGCATGTTGATTGATGGATAGATTGTTACTTATATGGCTTTGTCAGTGTAGTATTGGTATTTTGGGGGTTGCTCACTAAGCCCTTGGGCTTACAGTTTCAGTTTATTGTTTCAGGTACTTCAGGAGATCATGGCAAGCCGAAGGCATGACCGTACCGCTCCTCATCCTTACGTTATGATTTTGGGACACTCTGATGGATATTGATTTGAAAACGTTTTTGTAAACAATGCTATTTGACTTTCATTTATGGTTTGAAAAAGTTTTAAATTGGTGTAAAATTTATGGATGTTACATTACAATTTCACGCTCTAAGGACTCGATTTTCAACTTTTTTTCCTCGAAACACAACCTAAGACGATTTATTTCACACTCCTTCTTCTCACTCGTGTCTATGGCAGAATCATAGGCTTTATAGATGGTGTTCATATCTATTTGAATCTGGGTAAGATAAGGTTTACAGAGAGACAAGTCAAAATTATTATCAGAGATCATAGATTTTACCTGCTGAACGATACTTCGACTAGGTGGAACGTTGATGGCCATGTAGCAATAGTGAGGGTCAGCAACATCATCTTCATTTTCTGACCCAGCTGACCAGTACCCTTCATCACATTCAACAGTCTGTCTTGCCATCAAGCACATATTCCTTCCAGTTACCATGTCATCATCATCCCTGGATGACCAATATCCTTCAACATCTCTCGAAACCATTGTTACAAAGGCTTTTTCGCTTTCAGCCATCTCTTGGGCTTTTCGGACATAGTAAGCAGAGTCCTTGATTTTTGGTTCCTGCGGAGCATCAGCCAGGAAATCTTTAGCAAAATGATTTGCATGTACACACTTATGACACGTAATTTTTGGTTTGTCCAAGTTGGAACTCTGAGAAGGTTCTGGAGTAGAGTTTGGCTTAGAGAGGTTCGGTTTGCATGCAGGAGGATTTTCTGAAGTTGGTTTAGGTTCCGGAGCTGAGTATGGTTGAGGATTGTTGTGGTGAGGAGCATGGAATTAGTTTTGTATGGTTTGTAAGAGGTATTGAAAGGATGTTTGTATTTCATTGAGATTAAAGCAAACTCATGTTGGAAACGAAGTTCAGAATCCATGGCTTCAGAATGATCAACAGGATAAATTTGTGTGGGTAAGATGGGTGTGGATGATTGAACAGATGGAACGATAGGTTTGAAGGGATTTGAAGTAGACAAGTTCGGAATGGTTGGTTCAAAATAACAGAAAATGGCAAGAGGGCCTCCGGAGAGTTCCCTTATGGTTTGAGCAACATTAGACTCGTGTCCTTGAAGTTCATCAAAAAGTTTATAGAGCTTTAACTTTTTCAAGGAAGCATTGCTTCAGAGACAAGTTTTTCACATTTCCCCATCCTTTGCCAAGACTGTTTATGAATATGAGATTGTACTCCAAAGGAGTTTGGACAATCCCATGAGCAGTCATAATGTTGACCACGATTCGGTAACGGTTGGAGGCTGATGCCCCTGATTCGCTAGGAGTGGTAGTGAAGGTATCAAAGTTGTTGACAACTGAGGTGAGGCGCTTGTCTTTCATATTTTCTGAACCTTTAATCAGGCCCTGATGAGTGTCCCAAATCTCTTTGGCTGATTTGCACAACGTGATGTGCTCGAAGAGAGAAGGAGGAACGCCAAACACCATTTCTAAGAAAGCAACTTGATCAACATGCAACGTCTCAATATCATCTACAGTTAGAGGAGCTGGATGAGTATCATCTTGACCCATAAGCTGAGCAGCACAATCTCTCACAACTATTCTCACAGGAACAGGAGGACCTTCTTTAACGGATCTCCATATTTCTTCACCTTTATCTTTGGCCAGTAAAAAATCTTTCCATTCTAACTTTCCAGTGATCATATTCTTCCACAACTAGTAATGGGGCACGTGTAGGGGCACCCATACTATTTGCGATTTGCATTGAAATCATTTGCTGAGGATTAGAAGAAGCCATTGAAGTTAAGATATCTTCAAGCTAAAGTGGTATATAGAAGAACTTTTATACTTATCACAGAAATGGTTGAAATACCAAGGTAATTCAAAGCAAATATAATATGCTCTTATGGATTCAAAGGACAACCACTGAAGCTCTGATACCAATTGAGAGAACAAAATAGATCTGATGCGCAGGGACAAGGTTTGAGAAGTCAAATCTTGAGTGAATGCTTAAGATCAATGTCTGCTTGTTAATAAATGTTCTAGTCAAGGCTGGAAAGACCAGTCAAGTTTTAGTTAATATATTCAACAAATGATCAAGTCATTAAATGAAGAATGAGAACAAATGATCAAGGTAAAGCTAATAAATGAAGAACAAGAAGAATGTTTGAAAGAATTTTGAAATAACTTAGTAAATGCCAACAGTTGAGTGAATGATCCGTGTTTGACTTTGCATTGAAAGCTCCTATTAATAGGAGTGAAGGTTACAGTGAATGAACTAGAAAACTAAGATAGGACCGAACAATAGAAATGTTTCTGACATTCTGATTGTCTAATATTACAAAAGACTAATTCCTATGAAATGTCTCATCAATACAAAGACAAACTTTAATAAATGCATAAAGACAAAATACATTGACTCCAGATTAGCATCCATTCTGGACATGAGGATCATTCCGGAATGCCTTCAACTTCTCATCTTCTTCTCTTCCGGTCCAGAGAGATTCCAGACCACTCTTCATTTTTGACTCCAGACCATTTTTGTTTTAGAACACAAGTACTTTGGAATGCAATCTTAGGATTCCTAGAAGATAATCCGTCAGCACTTCCGAGACACTGCAGCACCAGACCTATCGGACCTGCATGTCGGATGTTCTACCTTTTATCACTGCTTTACCCTCACCATTTCCAAGCATTTAGGGGGAGATTGTTGGAGCATGAAAATGCTCTACGATGTTGAGTGTTTATTAGGTTAGAATATTCCATTGTATGAAAAGCATATCCCTCCACTAGTATATAAAGTGGTGGTGATGGTCATTTTTAATAAGAGTGCACTATGTAGACTTTGTAGATTAGTGAGAGTATGGTGGGATCTCTCCCACCATGTGAAAGTTATCTCTCCCAACCATGAGTGTTCTTGTAATATTTTATATCTCTCTATTTATCTACTACACTTTTTCTCACATTTCTTGTTCATCATCTTCATACACGATTATATCTCTATTTATCTACTACAGTTTTACTCACATATCTTGTGAGCATCTACCCGTAAAAACGAGGATATTATTTTCGTTGATAGGTATACTTGGTCATGTCCATTTGCTATCTGAAGCGGTTCTTTAGTTGACATGTAAGTATTTTTATTGTGTTGTTGAGCCATGCTCGAATTTTGATAAGGGTACACTCCATATCCTTGGTTAGAAAACTCATCAACAAAGTGGTGTGGGATAGGATTTTGATGTGAAATCTAGTTTTAAGAATGAGTTTCCATGTGTGCTGAATTTCCCAAGGCAGGTCCTTGATTATCAAAGGGAGTTACTTTAGCATACATATCAAACTAAGACATGGTGTCAAGATTGGTTGTAGTTTTGCAGCATGATCATGTACACTGTATCCCATTTTGGAGGTAGATTGTTTAAGAATTTCATATTCAAACACTCTTGTGATCTTTCACCTTTGAGCTTCTTCAACCTGTTGTACCAAGAATATGCATCAAAGAGAGTTTCATGAGGTAACATCTTGAAGTTGTCCATGTTTTTCAATACGACTTTCTTCCTGTTTGCAAAGATCTTGTCAGTTCCCTCGACTGTTTCTTGAGTGCATTCCAGACATTAAAGGGTAAACTCTTGTCTTCATCAGGAAGTTTCTCATAGATGTCATGAGGAATTCCATATCAGAGCTCTTGCATAGCCTTAGCCTCAAACTTCTTGATTTTCCCCTCATGAAGTTGCGCAACAAAGGAAACATATCCAAAGATAATATTGGAGGTTTCAGGAGAGACATCAACTTTAGGAACTTTGATGTCCTTCAGATTTTCTAGTGTATGTTTCCCAGTGGAGGTGAAGGTCCAGATGTTAGATTCGTGACCTTCCATGTAGTACATGATGTGATCTGCCCATGAAGTGTATTCACTAGGCACAAGGATAGGTGCATGATTTCGTGCTCCAAGACTGTTTGCAACTGAAAATGAATAGAGAAGATATAGGTTTTGATTCACACTTACCATTGAAACAGGTGATACTAGTTTGAAACTTGAAAATATGTTTTTGTGAAAAGTTTTCTAAGTCTCAAATTCGATCACTCGAGCTCAGATACCAATTGAAAGAAATGAGAAAAATGATTAAACCAAGACTAGAAGAGTCCAAGTATTGAAAATACTGAAACATAGTTTTAGAATCGTCAAGTGGCAAGTAATGCGGAAAATAAAGAGTTATGAATCACCAAGTTAATGAAAAAAATGTTATATATATATATATATATATATATATATATATATATATATATATATATATATATATATCAATGAGTCAAAAGTGTCTCATAGTCATGAAGAATTAGTTACAAGTGTTTGAATGATTGACAAGCTAAAACACTCAGATGGACCTCTAAAAACTTGTTTAAGTAACAACTGCTCAAAAATGATCTAGAAGGAGCAAGGAAGAGCATCTATATAATGGATCCAAAGGGGAGTATTTATATGCTTTGGAAAAGCCCTTGACATAGCTTGACCAATCAGGTGTTGACACGTCATCATGACTTAGTCATCAGTTAACACCTTTGCCCTACTTGATAGAGAATGGACGGAATATTCAATTTCCATTAGGGTTCCATCCAAGTTATGAGTCTTCGTAAGTCTTGAGCCATCTTGATCAATATTGAAAATGTGATGAGCAACATGAACATCTTGTTTCTCAATTGTCTTCTAAGATGTCATCCACTTCTAGAAGTGTGGTTGATCAAGTTGAGTTGTTTCTTGAATGTTGGATTGTGTCTTGAACTTGAAGATGTACAACTGCATGTTCAAGATGGACCATGGGTGAAATTCATGTGCCTTTGAGCATTTGAATGTGCCTTAATTTTACATGAAGATCCATGCAATCTTGTTGAGCCATCAATATGATCATGTCAATCCATTGACTTGAGTTGAGTCGCCAAGTATTCATGTTGATCCATCAATGTCTTGTTAAGCCATAGAGTTGTCGATGAGCCAACAGTGTTTCTGACGAGCCATCAATATTCCAAACGATCCACCAATATCTTGATGCTCCACATATGATCTAGATATGTCATCTGAGATCATGATGGTCCAACTTGCATTTAATATGTGCTCCATGTAAGCTGCAAGTGCTTCATGTTCAACAAGTGATCTATGTTCAGCAAGTGCTTCATTTCTACAAAAAGTGTGCCATGTGTACAGCAAGTACTCCATGTTCAACTTCAAGTGCTCCAACATCTGATTCTTCAAACACTTGTAGAATCTTAAGGATCTTTTCAACCTGAAACATTCTTATAATGTTTATTAAAAAATGTAGATCAATACTCAACTTATTTCAAGTGACAATCACATAAAAATATTTACAACAGTTTCCCCCTATGTGATGATTACTGAAATAAGGAGTTGCAAAAAGTGTGTAAAAGAAAAAATATTGATGCTTTGATACCACCTGAAAGATATGAAAAAAAATCGGTAAACCTAGACTAGAAGAGTCCAAGTGTTGAAAATACTGAAATAGAGTTTCAGAATCGTCAAGTGGCAAGTAATGCGGAAAATAAAGAGTTGTGAATCACCAAGTTAATGATAAAAACTTTTTTTTAATGTTCAATATCATTGATTCAAAAGTGTCTCATATTCATCAAGAATAATTTACAAGTGTTTGAATGATAGACAACCTAAAACATTTAAATGGCTCTCTGAAAACAAATCTAAGCAACAATTGTGCACAAATTATCTAGAATGAGTAAGGAAGAGTAGATTTATAATGGATCCCAAGGGTCCTTTTATATTCTTTGGAAAATCCCATGACATGGCTTGACCAATCAGGTGTTCAAATGTCATCATGACTAAGTCCTTAGTTGACACCTATACCCTACTTAACGGAGAATGGATGGAATATTCCAATTCGTTTAGTATTTCGTTAGGATTCCTTCCAAGTTATGTCTCTTCATATTTATTGAGCCTTCTTGATCAATATTCAGAATTTGATGAGCAACATGAGCATCAGGTTTCTCAATTGTCTTCTAAGATGTCATCAACTTCCACAAGTGTCGTTGATCAAGTTGAGTTGTTTCTTGAATGTTGGACTGTGTCTTGAACATGAAGATGTACAACTGCGTGTTCAAGATGGACCATGGACGATGTTCATGTCCCTTTAAGCATTTGAATGTGCCTTCATTGTACAAGATGAGCCATGGAATCTTTTTGAGCCATCAATGTGATCATGTTGATCCATCCATGTCTTGTTGAGCCATAGAGTTGTGGATGAGCCAACAATGTTTCTGATGAGCCATCAATATTCCATATGATCCACCAATATCTTGATTCTCCACATATGATCTAGATAGTTCATCTAAGATCGTGATGGTCCAACTTGCATTCAGCAGGTGCTCCATGTAAGGTATAAGTGCTCCATGTTCAGCAAGTGCTCCATGTGTACCACAAGTGCTCCATGTGTAGAACAAGTGGCCCATGTACAACTTCAAGTGATCCAACATCTGATTCTTCAAACACTTGTTGGATCTTTAGGATCTTGTCAACCTGAAACATTCTGATAATGTTTATTAGAAAATGTAAATCAATACTTAACTTATTTCAAATGACAATCACATAAAAATATTTCCAACACCTCTCAGGAGGCACACCGGGTAACTCCACCGGAAAAACATCGGGAAACTCACTGACAACTGGGACCTCTCAAACAGAAACATGATCCCCAACATGTGTATCCACCGCATACGCCAAATAACCCGCACACTCGTGCTGAATGTACTGTCAAACTCTGGCTGTAGAACAAAAGCCTGAACCCATCTTGGTGCCCTCTTTGTATATAACTAGGTCTCCCCCACTTAGGGTTCGAACTACTACATGTTGACCATCACAATTAATCACATCACAGAAACGGCTCATCCAGTCCATACCCATAATCATGCAAACATCCTCCATATGGACAGGGATCAAATCAATTGGATAAGGCACCTTGAATATCTATAGAACACAACCATTATATACTGATAATGTAGAGACCCCTTGTTCGTTGGCAACAGAAACTCACAACGGACACTCTAACTCCCTAATAGGCATAACAAACTCTCTATTGAACGATCGAGACAATAAAGACTGGCTCGTACCCGAGTTAAACAACACTAGAGCAGGCAAGGACTTCATTAGGAACGTACCAAACAAAGGCACATAGATAAGCAAAACATAAACATAATCAATAGAATAAGAGATATAAACATACTGTTCACAACATCTGGAGTTGCTTTGGCCTCCTCGGGAGTGAGCTGGAAAGTGCGACCTCGATCCCTCAGGGGCTCCACCCTACCCTGACTCCTGTCAGTGATCATCAAAGTATTTGGCTCTAAAACCTGCGCCAGCCTAGCAGCTAGCGATGGGCAGTTGGCCTTCACATGGTCAACCTGGTCGCAATGAAAACAAATCCTGGAACTGAGTGCAGGGGCCCGCTGGAGGCAATCCCTTGCTGTATGGCCCTGCTGGCCACACTTTTGGCACCCAGAAGACGATCGACAAGCGCCATCATGCACCTTTCCACACTTCCCACAAGTGCGGCCCTTCCGACCCCAAACCTGATATCAAGTCTTAAACTACTTTGGCGCAAGCTGCGATTGCCCCGGAACCTGCCTCTACTCCCTCATCTACAAATCAATCTCAATCTCATGCCGCCTGGCGGCCTCCTATGTCTCCAACAAAGTACCATAGCGTTGGGTGGAAACAAATTGTTTGATCTCCCTCTTGAGCATGCTCAAGTAACGGGTCATCTGAGCCTGCTCGGATGCAGCAAACTTAGGACAAAAACATAGCCCTAGGCCAACCTCTCACACTCTACCAGAAACACATATCTAGAGCGGAACATTTCATAGAATTGCTCCCAAGTCATAGCATCTCTCTACATAGCAGAATATGAACTAGTATCAAGCCTCCACCAAGGCTTCACTCCGGTCCTCAGAAGGTTCAGAGTGTACCTGACCTTCTGGTCAGCTGGGTAAGAACAAGTGAAGAAATTCCCCTCCACATCATATAGTCACCTGATGGCGATGATCGGATCTTGAACCCCATCGAAAGTCGGGGGCTTCGTATTGTCGAAGTCCCGATACTAAAAAATCTGACCCGATCCAACCGCTACAGTCGCAACAGTTGAAGTGGCAACTGAGCTCATCAAAGTACTTAATCATGGCGGCCTAAATAGACCCAAACATCTCTGGAAACTGTTCTCAGAAACACGAAACAACCTCCTCATGTAGGATCTCGCTAATCCTGTCATCCAATGCAACTGACTCACCCTGACAGCCAACTCCTGATCCCGAACCGGACCCAGCCTCAACTCGACGCGTAGTCACCATACTAAAAATAAACCATGAGGGTATCCGATAACACACTCATCGTATTAGGGGAACCAACTCCCAATAAATCCCTAGGGGTTGTGACTTCCTTGTTACGCGTACGGGTCCTATGCTTTGGGTAGTACGAGCCCATACTACCTTCCACACCTACCTATATTTGTATTAGAGGATCATGACAACACCCTAACAGTACTCTCTACCATAATAACACACTCAATCCTCAATCCCTAGAGGAAAGACTATATGTCTCGAAACTGGTCTGCTTATGAACGTGCCTTCATTATACATGATGAGCCATGCAATCTTGTTGAGCCATCAATGTGATCATGTTGATCCATTGACTTGAGTTGAGCCACCAAGTATTTATGTTGATCCATTGACTCATATGATTTAGGTTGTTTATCACTAGATGTTGAGTCAGTGATGTTTGATTTTTAAGAAGAGTCATCTTCTTAATTGAAACTTTCCATGGTGGGACATTCAAGGGGAAATTCTACTAGAGAGTCAGACTTAGTGTCCAAGTCTGGAAGATCATGGGATGATGTGACTTCTAATGGGATGCTTGAGAATGATGTGGTAATTACATCAGGACTGCAAGTTACCACCTCTTCATGGTCCTTATTGTCTCCAATGAAGAGACTTGGATCTCATGCTAATATCTCTAGTTAAGTATTGAGACCCATGATTTCCTTGTTCATTTCATCATAACCAAGCCCATATTTGATCCATGATGGTTTTGATACCTTAAGAATGGCATGTGAGTTTTGTTCAAGAAGGGTTTTGGATGCCTTATAACTTTTGATTTTTGTATTGATTTCGACGTACATCTCATGATTGTCTTTTTCAATAATGTCATATTCATTCAATACAATTTCATATTGTTCAACTGACGTAAGATTTGCCTCAGTTTTTAGTGCAAGGTCATTCTCTAACTTAGCCATATTACATCTAAATTCTTCAAGTATGAACTGAGTTTCAGTTAGTTTATCTTTGTAGTGACGAACACAATATTCAACGTTGGTGATATATTCTTTGATTATTTCAGAAATATGGTTAGTCATCAATAAAAGGCACAATAGTTAAATGATTATCACGAAGCATGAAATGTACCTTCTTAACAACATGTTGATGGAGAGGAGAAGGCTCTTTTTTGTCATCAACCATGAACCAAAATTAGTTCTTGTAGGATTATGTTTCTTCTGCTTGATCCACTTCATCATCTGTTTCCCAGACTTCCACATTTGGAGTTTCCATGACCATGAATGCTTTGTGTTTTGATTTCTTCTTGATCTGCTCCGCCTTTTGAAGGTAGTATGCTTCGTCTTTGAACTTCTTTGTTTCCATTTTGCAATCCTTGGCAAAATGATTTTCACCTGGACAGTTGTGGCACATGATTACTTCATTATCATTATAGGACTTCGAATTTTTATATTGAACCATTCTGTTCTTCCTCTGAGAGTTGTTACTTTCAGAATTTGAAATTCTGAGAGTTGAAGCTTTGTTGACTATTGCTTCCTCCTTGGATGTTTCTAGAGACCTGATAATAGTGTTGGAGTTGCTGATAACTTTGTGCTCTGAAGTTCCTAGTTGTCTTGTTCACAAACTTCTTGAAGTTTGGATTGAACTTGGTCAGGAGTGCCATGTATCCATTTTCTATCTGAAGAGGTTGTTGAGTTGGCATGTAAGTATTTTGATTGTACTATTGAGCCATGCTCAAACTTTGATAAGGATACACTCCATATCCTTGGTTAGAAAACTCATCAGCAAAAAGGTTTGGGATAGGATTATGATGTGAAATCAAGTTTTTAGAATGAGTTTCCATGGGTGCTAAATTTCCCAAGGCAAGTCCTTGATTATCAAAGGGAGTTACTTTAGCATACAGATCAAACAAAGACATGGTGTCTAGATTGGTTGTAGTTTTGCAGTATGATCATGTATACTATATCCCATTTTGGAGATAGACTGTTCAAGATTTTCATATTCAAATCCTCTTGTGATCTTTCACCTTTGAGCTTCTTCACCCCTTTGTACCTAGAATATGCATCAAATAGAGTTTCATGAGGTAACATCTTAAAGTTGTCCATGTCTGTCAACACGACTTTCTTCCTATTTGCAAGGATCTTGTCAGTTCCCTCGAACTGTTTCTTGAGTGCATTCCAGACATTGAAGGGTAAACTCTTGTCTTCATCAGGAAGTTACTCATAGATGTAATTAGGAATTCCATATAAGAGCTCCTGCATTGCCTTAGCCTCAAATTTCTTGATTTTCCCCTCATGAAGTTGCGCAGCAAAGGAAACAGATCCAAAGATAAATTTGGATGTTTCAGGAGAGACATCGGCTTTAGGAACTTTGGTGTCCATCAGAAATTCTAGAGTATGTTTCCCAGTGGAGGTGAAGGTACAGATGTTAGATTCATGACCTTCCATATACTACTTGATGCGATCTGCCCATGAACTGTATTCACTACGCACAAGGATAGGTGCACGATTTCCTGTTCCAAGACTGTTTGCAACTCAAACTGAATAGAGAACATTTTTGTTTTGATTCACACTTGCCATTGAGAACGGATGATACTAGTTTGAAACTTGAAAATATGTTTTTGTGAAAAGTTGTCTAAGTCTCAAAGTCGATCACACGAGCTCTGATACCAACTGAAAGAAATGAGAAAAATGAGTAAACCTAGACTAGAAGAGTCCAAGTAGTTAAAATATTGAAACAGAGTTTCAGAATCGTCAAGTGGCAAGTAATGCGGAAAATAAAGAGTTGTGAATCACCAAGTTAATGATAAAAATGTTTTTTTTATATTTTCAATATCAAGGATTCAAAAGTTTCTCATAGTCATCAAGAATTAGTTACAAGTGTTTGAAAGATAGACAAGCTAAAACATTCAGATGGATTTCTAAAAACTTGTCCAAGTAACAATTGTTTACAAAAGATCAAGAATTATCAAGGAAGAGCATCTTTATAATGGATCCTAAGTGGGCTACTTATATTCTTTGGAAAATCCCATGACATGGCTTGACCAATCATGTGTTGACACGTCATCATGAATTAGTCACCAGTTGACACCTTTTCCCTACTTGACGGAGAATGGATGGAATATTCCAATTCAATTAGGGTTCCATCCAAGTTATGAGACTTCTTAATTCTTGAGCCGTCTTGATCAACATTGAAAATGTGATGAGCAACATGAACATCATGTTGCTCAATTGTCTTCTAAGATGTCATCAACTTCCAGAAGTGTCGTTGATCAAGTTGAGTTGTTTCTTGAATGTTGGACTGTGTCTTGAACTTGAAGATGTACAACTGCATGTTCAAGATGGACCATGGGTGAAATTCATGTGCCTTTGAGCATTTGAACGTGCCTTCACTGTACATGATGAGCCATGCAATGTTGTTGAGCCATCAATGTGATCATGTTGGTCCATTGACTTGAGTTGAGCCACCAAGTATTCATGTTGATCCATCAATGTCTTGTTGAGCCATAGAGTTGTCAATGAGCCAACTGTGTTTCTGATGAGCCATCAATATTCTAGATGATCCACCAATATCTTGATGCTCCACATATGATCTATATATTTCATCTGAGATCATGATGGTCCAACTTGCATTTAGTATGTGCTCCATGTAATCTGCAAGTGCTACATGTTCAACAAGTGCTCTATGTTCAGCAAGTGCTTCATGTGTACAAAAAGTGCTCCATGTGTACAGTAAGTGCTCCATATTCAACTTCAAGTGCTCCAACATATGATTCTTCAAACACTTGTTGAATCTTCAGGATCTTTTCAACCAGAAACATTCTTATAATGTTTATTACAAAATGTAAATCAATACTCAACTTATTTCACATGACGATCACATAAAAATATTTCCAACAGTTTCCCCCTATGTGATGGTTACTGAAATAAGGAGTTGTAAAAAGTGTGTAAAAGGAAAAATATTGATGCTCTTATACCAACTAAAAGATATGAAAAAGTCAGTAAACCTAGACTAGAAGTGTCCAAGTGTTGAAAATACTGAAACAAAGTTTCAGAATCGTCAAGTGGCAAGTAATGCGGAAAATAAAGAGTTGTGAATCACCAAGTTAATGATAACTACGTTTTTTTATATGTTCAATATCAATGATTCAAAAGTGTCTCGTATTCATCAAGAATAATTTACAAGTGTTTGAATGATAGAAAACCTAAAACATTTAAATGGCTCTCTGAAAACAAGTCTAAGCAGCAACTGTGCACAAATGATCTAGAATGAGCAAGGAATAGTAGCTTTATAATGGATCCCAAGGGGATTTTTATATGATTTGGAAAAGCCCATGAAATGGCTTGGCCAATCAGGTGTTGACATGTCATCATGGCTAAGTCCTCAGTTGACAACTTTGCCCTACTTAACGGAGAATGGATGGAATTTTCCAATTCTGTTAGTATTACATTAGGGTTCCATCCAAGTTATGAGTCTTCATAATTCTTGATCCTTCTTGATCAGCATTCAAAATGTTTCTTGAATGTTGGACTGTATCTTGAACTTGAAGATGTACAACTGTGTGTTCAAGATGGACCATGGGCGAAATTCATGTGCCTTTAAGCATTTGAATGTGCCTTCATTGTACATGATGAGCCATGGAATCTTTTTGAGCCATCAATGTGATCATGTTGATCCATCCATGTCTTGTTGAGCCATAGAATTGTGGATGTACCAATAATGTTTCTGATGAGCCATCAATATTCCAAATGATCCACCAAGATCTTGATTCTCCATAAATGATCTATGTATGTCATCTGAGCTCGTGATGATCCAATTTGCATTCAGTAGGTGCTGCATGTAAGGTACAAGTGCTCCATATTCAGCAAGTGCTCCATGTGTACCACAAGTGCTCCATGTGTAGAACAAGTGACCGATGTTCAACTTCAAGCGCTCCAACATCTGATTCTTCAAACACTTATTGGATCTTCAGGATCTTGTCAACCTGAAACATTTTGATAATGTTTATTAGAAAATGGAAATCAATACTCAACTTATTTCAAATGACAATCACATAAAAATATTTCCATCACCTCTCAGGAGGCACACCAGGTAACTCCTCCCGAAACACATCGGCAAACTCCCCGACAACCAGGACCTCTCAAACTAAAACATGATCCCCAACATGTGTATCTGCCACATACGCCAAATAACCCACCCACCAGTGCTAAATATACTGTCGAACTCTGGTTGTAGAACAAAACCCTAAACCCATCTTGGTGCCCTCTCTGTAGATAACTAGGTCTCCCCCACTTGGGGTTCAAACTACCACATGTTGGCCTTCACAATTAATCATAGCACCGAAATGCCTCATCCAGTCCATACCCATAATCACGCAAACATTCCCCATGGGGATAGGGATCAAATCGATCGGAGAAGGCACCCTGAAGATCTCCATAACACAACTGTTATATACTCTAACTCCCTAATAGGCATAACAAACTCTTTGTTGAACGATCAAGACACAAAAGACCAACTCGCACCCGATTCAAACAACACTAGAGCAGGCAAAGATTTCATTAGGAAGGTACCTAACAAAGGCACATAGATAAGCAGAACATAAAAATAATCAATAGAATAAGAGATAGAAACATACCGGCCACAATATCTGGAGCTGCTTTGGCCTCCTCGGTAGTGAGCTGGAAAGCGCGTCCTCGATCCCTCAGCGGCCCCGCCCTGCCATGACTCCCATCATTGATCCTCAAAGTATTTGGCACTAAAACCTGCGCCAGCCTGGCAGCAAGCGATGGGCAGTTGGCCTTCACATGGCTAACCTTGTCACAATGATGAAAAATCCTGGAACTGAGTACAAGGGCCCGCTAGTGGCAATCCCTTTCCGTATGGACCTGCTGGCCACAATTTTGGCACCCAGAAGATGTCGACAAGAACCCTCATTCACCTTGCCATACTTCCCACAAGTGCGGCCCTTCCGGCCCCAGATCTGATATCAGCGGTCTTAAACTACTTTGGCACAAGCTGTGATTACCCCGGGGCCGACTTCTGCTCCCTCATCTGCAAATTAATCTCAATCTCATGCCGCCTGGCGGCCTCCTACATCTCCAACAAAGTACCATAGCGTTGGGTGGAAAAAAATTGTCTGATCTCCCTCTTTAGCATGATCAAGTAACGGGTTATCTGAGCCTGCTCAGATGCAGCAAACTCAGGACAAAACATAACCCTAACCGTGAACATCTTGGTGATCTCTGTCACCCTCTCAGAACCATGCCTCAAATCTAGGTACTCCTAGGACAACCTCTCACACTCTACCAGCAACACATATCTAGAGCGGAACACTTCAGATAACTTCTCCCAAGTCATAGCATCTCTTTGCTCAGCAGAATATAAATCGTAGCAAGCCTCCACCAATCCTTCACTCCGGTCCTCAGAACGTTTAGAGCGTACCTGACCTTTTAGTCAGCTAGGTAAGAACAAGTGAATAAATTCCCCTCCACATCATATAGTCACCTAATGGCGATGATCGTGTCCTGCACCCCATCAAAAGTCGGGGTCTTCGTATTGTCGAAGTCCCAATACTAAAAAATCTGACCCGCTCCAACCCCTGCAGCCACAACGGATGCAGTGGCAACTGAGCTCATCAAATTACTTAATCATGGCGGTCTTAATGGACCCAAACATCTCTGGCAACTGAGCTCGGAAATGAGCAACAACCTCCTCATGTAGGATCTCCCTAATCTTGTCATCCAATGCAACTCACTCACCCTGACAGTCAACTCCTGATCCTGAACCGGACCCAGCCTCAACTCAACGCGTAGTCACCATACTGAAAATAAACCAGAAGGGTATCCGATAACACACACATCAAATGAGGGGAACCAACTCCCAATAAAGCCCTAGGGTTTGTGACTTCCTTGTTATGCGTACGGGTCCTGTTCTATCGGTAGTACGAGCCCATACTACCTTCCACACCTACCCGTATTTGTCTTAGAGGATCATGACAACACCCTAACAATACTCGCTTGCATAAATATACACTCAATCCTCAATCCCTAGAGGAAAGGCTATATATCTCGAAACTGGCCTGTTGACCCCACATAACTCATCCATGAAAGTTCCACCAACCCTACAACACTTGTGTATGCTAGCTATACATAACATTGGACCCTATAGACAGTCGAATATTTGATCCAACCCTAAGCCCTTCATTAAACAAGAACAGGAAATAAGGTCAGACCAAACATTTTCGGGCTATAAAATCTTAGTCATGCATGACCATGATGCATACACTAAGAAACTACATTTCATTCGAGAAGAACCCTAGGCTATCAGGCATTGTATAATCAGGCAATTCTATCATGCAAAATCCTAAAGATCCCTAGCCTATCTCTAGCATATTGTTCTAACATATCACAATATCAAATAATAGTATGGTATTTTGGGGTCTACTTACTGGCTCCGGCTGATCATACACATGGCATCCTCCTTGATTATTTAGAAAACCATTTGAAAAAAAGTCATTTTAAAAATATTTCATTAGGTTAAGACTAGATTCACACGAGTGTTCCTCCAATTCACTCAAACCAAGGCTCTGATACCAACTTGTAACGACCATTAAATTCATGAAAAATTTAAACTTTTAAAACAACCCATAAATTGTTTACAAATAGTTTTCAAAACAGGTTTAATATCAAACTTTTCCAAAATTCATAAAATCAAAACTTAAGGAGGTGCACGATCAAGTCTTTGCCTTCCCGCGATCCTCCGAGGTACCTGAAACATAATTGATGTGTGTAAAACCAAATAGTTTTAATCCTACTAACTTAAACACAAAGACAAACACACAAAAGGCAGTGTACCTATCGATTAGCAGTTTAGTTCAGGTAAGTAGGGTATCGAACACAGGGAATGGTAAACAATTAAAATAAATGCTAATATTATCTAAATAAAACAAGTAATAGGAAGGGGGTTTTCTCTGGTTTTGCAAGACTAGAAACTTAAACAATTAACTAAAACTTAAACTAAGAAACTAAGAGCTAAGCAAATAAATATCAATTAAATTCAATAATAAAGATGACTTCTGTTTAGTTCGACTCATTTGTTCCCATGGATGATTTCAATGTATCGGATTAATTCTTCATTGGCTACCGACTAAGATGATTAGTTTCATGTTCGCTATTACTAATCCTTAGGAAACAAATTAACTCAAGCAGTGGCCAGTTGTCTAAATTAACAGATTTTCTAGTTATTAATTCGGGTTAAATAAGACTTGTAATGGTTAATTAAATTGGCCCTTCAATTAACATCTTGCTGATGTTCATCAAACAAGCTCACACATTATCTTACATATCTTCTAGTTAATTCTAGTTTCACATTCGTTATTCCTAGACATACAACTATGTGGTCACAATAAATCATATGAAATTAATAACTAAGAGATGTTCATACAACTTAATTACTAATTTATTAACATAAGAATAGTTATTGTTAACACATAAGGTTCTTTAACAAGCTTAATAAAACATAATCACCAATTAAAATTAATCCTAATCAAATAATCAATCCATGTTCACAAATTCATCTACCTAAACAGAAGTTATGAGTTTTAGCTCATGATTACAGCAGAAACAAGCTCAAAAACGAAATCAATTAGTAAAAACATAGTTCAAAAAAGAGATTAGGTAAAGAGTAAAATTGATTTTTCCTTGATTCTCCTTAAAATTGAATGTAGGGTTGATTCCCTTGCTTCCCACGCTCCAGCAGCACCTTTAGTCGACAATTGGCCTCCTAGGGTTCATCTATATGCTAGGGTATCGATATGAAAGTCCCTTTATATAGATTTTCACAAAACAGAGGCTACTCGGCGAGTCCAGTGACCTACTCGCCGAGCACATCACTTAAAATCCCGTGTACGACAAGGCAAAGTCAAGAATCGCGAAACTTCTGACCAACTCGGCGAGTTGATGGCCTACTCTCCGAGTCCTTTTGGAATAAGCATTTTCTCAAAACATGAAAGTCGTCCAAAATTGTGTCTAGTTTTCAGAACATTTTGAATCTCGTCAATCGGAGTTACGGTTCATGAGATATGGCCAAAACACTGACGAGGGGTCAAGTTGTCCAGCAACATCCTTCTTTCTTCAAAATCCAAGATCCAAGCCTCCAATCGCAAGTTCTGCTTCCTTTTCCATTCGAGCATGTATTTGTTACTGAAAATGAAATATTTAAGCTAATTAAGCACCTTTGGTTCATTATTTGAGATAAAATTAACATAAAGTATTAAGATCATGCATGAATTTTATAACTAAATATACTCATATCAATAATCCAAAATTGTAAGCCCAAAGCTTAGTCAGTTCCCCCAATATACCAATACACATACAAATAGCACAAATACAATAATCACATGCAATGGGTCCACAGCCAACAGACTGGATTACCCCTGAGCCCAGAGCATAAGTCTGGCTTGCCCCCTGGGCCCACAACTTATGTCTGGCTTACTCCTCGGTTTGATCAGTCCTTAGACTGAATACCACTAAGCCCTCAGTACGAGTCTGGTATGCAGATAATATCATATATATAGATAAACAGGAAGTATCACATGAAGTTCTAAAGATCTACCAGACTAGCATATCAAGACTAGCATGCATATCTATTCTATACTCAGCATATAAACAATATCAGGTTATTAAACCAATGGGTCGGCCTTGGTGCCTTCGACCCGAAAGTATAATAAGGAGAACTCACCTCACAAGCTGTAAAGAACTGAGAAGGACTAACTCCAAATCTCAGCTCTCTACTCAATGCCTACATCCACCAAGTGACCAATTTCCATCAAAATCCCAAAATACCCTCAAATTCAAACTTGGTCAAACATGGTCAACCTTCGTCAAACTCAAAGTAAACAAGTTAAAGTCAATAAACCTACTGACTCAACCCAACCAAGTTAACTCAACATAGGCTAACCCAAGCGAGTACTCGGGGCGTACTTTGGAGGTATACTCAGTGTACATGGGGCTTCGTAGAAAACCACCATCGGGGTGGCTGACCTGGTACGTGGGGCGTACACCAAGCTACGTGGGGTGTACCCTCGCATATCCAACTTCTTCATTAAGTGCTTAATGCCTTTAGCACGTAAGCTCATACTTCATATCTAAGGTCTAGAGGCATACTAGGGTCATAAAGTTCCTAACTTTATGACTTTTCATGTCCAAAAAGTCCTTAATGCAAGATCTTAATCCATTAAAACCTTATACAAGAATCATGGAGCCAAGCTAGCTAAAGGGGCCTCATTTTATGGCTTAGGACACTTCCTAGGGTCTGAAAGGATAACCCAAAACGTCTAAAACCAAACATGCATAAAAATGCGACTTTTAAGACAAGAAGAACAACATAAATCTACCAAAATGAGATCCAAGCAAACAAAGTATCAAGGTGAATACTTTTTTACCATCTGGAGCTTCCCAAGAAGGTAATGACCCAAAATCCACAAGCTTGTGTCACACCGTAAATTTTCAAACAAAATTTTCTTTTAAAAATCACATAATTCTTATATCACGTTTCACGAAAATTCCATTTAATTTATTTACAAAATTAAACTCTATATTTTTTTATTAATAATAATCCAGGATCCTCAAATCATAACTCCTTCTCTGGTGTGTACAATTGAGCCGGTGCCTTCCCGCGATACTGAAAAAACCTGAAACACATAACACATAACACGGTAAGCACGAAGCTTAGTGAGTTCCCAAAATACCACACACAGAGCTAATCAGCCACTTGAGGCTATCACTCAATGGGACCCTCCGGTCCCATAACTCAGGTGGACCCTCTGGTCCCTCAACTCAACAAATCAATATAATACACAGTAAGCATATCACGGAACAAATGACAGGATATCTCAATACACAACACATACATATAAGACCCTCTGGTCACATATAAATTACCACTCAAGGTACTTATAGTGAAAAGACTCACCTCGGATGATGAACAGCCTCTATAACACTGCTGCTATGCACCGGCCTCTAACTCTGAGCCAAAACCACAATTTAACCCATTTAGAAACTAAGTCCAGACTCTCACTCATTAGGTATAAAGGAAGACCAATAACCAACCTATTAAAAGCCTAAAACCCATTGGGCCCACCAAGGCCCAATAATAAATGGGCTCACCCGAGGCCCACTCTCAAAACTAAATGGAAAGCCCAACACAAGGGCCCAAGGAAAAAATTATAATATTTCTCAGCTTATAGTCTCTAATTCACAAGCCCAAAGATTCAGGCCCAACCCTCACGACCTGTGATAAAATCCAGCCCAAAAGCCCACAGTGAACTTATGTGGGGCGTACCTCTCTTCGTACGCTCAGCGTACTCACGCATGCATGAAACTGATCGGGGATTCCAACCCAGTACGTAGGGCGTATTGGAACTTATGCTGGGCGTACGCCTAGTTTTGCTTTAGTCCATTCTCTTGGTCTTAACTCGTTAAGACCTTAACTCATTTCTCAGATCTGGACTCCCTATCATCTCTTACTCCATAAAGTTAGTGACTTTAAGCCTTCGCATGGCTGATAAGGTCACAAACACATAAAACTCTTATTCTCTTAACTCAAAATGCTCAAATCTCATGCATGGGTTGATTCTCACGTTCAAGACCTCATTTTTATGGATCCTCACCACTAGAAACACTTAAAAGGACAGATATTAAGCTCTGGAGTGCAACAACTCATAAAGCCTCAAGCTTTGGGACCAAAAGCCCTAAAATGGACCATATCATGCACAAAACAAAAAGGATGAGAAAGTTATGAGCTTTATACTTCCAAATGATGCTCCAACCATAGAAAATCTCATATCCAAAGCCTGGAATCCAACTCTATTCTCTTCCATGCTCCTTCTTCACTCCAAAAATTCCACAATAACACTTATAAGCTCACAATGGTCACACACAAGCTCAAGAACGAGGATTAGGGTTTAGGAGGGGGGGTTATTGAATGAGGAATTTTGGTCAGGAATGAAGCCATCTCATTCTTATATATGGACACTCCTCTTAATTAGGGATTTCTTCTGTGCCTAGTATGCCCAACGTACTAGGTAGCTCAGCTTAAATGTCACGCGTATGAGTACGCTAGACGTACACACACGTACGCCCAGCATACTCCACTGCCATCAATTTCAAATAAAGGACTTATATTGCCAAATCATCAAACTGTCATCACTTCCTCAACATAACTCCGATTCCGATGAACCTCATACCCTCGCGTAGGTGAGGAGATGCCCTAAGCTCCTAGCAACTCTTTACAACCCCAAGACTCCCGCATGCCCGGTTTGCAGCCCACGAACCCTAATCACGGACGATCAGAAACAGGATGTTACAACTTGCTTCAACTTCTAAGCACCTTGATGCAACTCCTTCTTCCTTAAGCACACCAAGAACACACCTTTAGCTCAAAATACTCTTAAAGGACTAGGGTTTCCCAAAAACTACTCAAAGACTCTGGAGGCTGAAAAGATGGGGGTAAATGAGCCATAAGGATGCTTAAATACCCCTCAAACCCTAAAACTTAGGGTTTCTCTCGGACACGAGTATGCCCAGCGTACATATGTGTATGCCTGACATACTAGGGCATGCCCTAGTACACTTAGCGTACCTACATGTACTCTTAGCTTACTCCTCCTGCCCCAAAATTACCATCTTGCTACTAGGGATTCAAGGCTCATTCTCATGGACTTAGGGACTAAAATTTCATATGATAAAACAATTAGGATGAATTTAGAAGTACCTGAATCTTGGGATGTTACATGATGTACATCCCTTGGCCAAACACTTCCTGACTTTCATCTTCGAGATGATTCCAAAATCCACTCAACGTTCGTCCCCGTACACAATTAATGGTTATGTTCCATGAGGGTTTACCTTCACTATCTTTGTTCTGCATTTTCTATCTGCAACATTTACACTAAGCCAATCAGTCCCTAGTACTATGCCAAAACCATTTAAGTCAATGGGCAATAACTCCTTATGGAACATATTCCCATTCAAGCCAATAATTATGTTTCTCATACAATCACTAACAGGTACAATCTTACCACTAGCAACTTCTACTAGTAAGGCATTTTCTAGTTTGCGTACAGGTAATGTAAGTTTTCTACCAAATTTATGAGAAATAAAGGAGTAGTTTGCTAAAGAATCAAACAAAATATTGGCAGGAAACTCATTTATTAGAAATGTACTTGAACCGACTTCTGCTTCATCTTTTGCTACCTTCAGGTTCATCTGAAATGTCTACGCCTTTGGTTTGGTGGCAGTCCCTATGGAAATTCCTTGCTTCTCCACACCCAAAAAATGTTTTCTGCTTTAATGTACATTTGTTAGCATAATGACTAGTTTTTTCACACATGTAGCAGGTCACAACTTCTACACATTGTCCAACATTCTTCGCCTTGCACTTTTTCACACCATTTCGCCTCATTGTTACCCTAGACTTCCTGTTGTTGGGGTTAGACTTCGAGAATCTACTATACATATTTGATTTTGAATGTCCTTCAAATTTCCTCTTCTCGCCAACTTCGGCACTGTCGGAGGTTCTCCCCTTAATCATGTATTCAATAGTTTTGGCAACCCAGATGGATGCCTCAAGATTAGGTTCCTAGTGTACTAGCACATAGTACTCCCATGGCACTCCCTTTTCATACATGTCGACTATTATTATCTTGTTTGGTACAAGGTGCAAGCTAAACTCCATCTTGTCTTTAAAGGAATTGGTATACTCATCAACGAACATGTTTCCTTTCTTCAGTGTTAAAAACTTGGTCTCCAACTCTAACATGTTTTGGGCCAACCAGAACTTGTGTTTGAAGTATACCAAGAACTCTACCCATGTCAGCTGCAGTGGCTCGTTAGGGCTTATGGTCTTCCCCAACGTGTTCCACCAATGAACAACCCCACCCCTGAAATGGTACATAACATAAGTGGTCTGGAACATGCCCTTACAACCATACGTTATAAAGGCTAGCATCATCTCAGAAATCCAATGCATAACTCTAATCAGATCTTTTTTCTCATTAAAATTCGATCATTTTCAATTCATAAACTCCTTGTACTTGCATTTTTTCCTATTGATCCCTCCATCTAGCTGGTTCCTCCTAACGACTGGTTGTTTAGCTGGATCTACAGTCCTATTCTAGCTTCCCTCTTTGGATAAACCTTTCATTTAGCAGTGGTTCCTTAATCGGTGTAGTGACTTATATCCTATTCCCTTGGAGCGTTCGTCTAATCTCCTCCATTTTCTCAGCTAGAATTGCCCGAATCATAGCTTGAACTCCTGTCATTGTGATTGGTTCAGCTGCGGGTACAACTTCTAGTGCACAATCACTCACACGTCAAAGTTCAGGTTGTTGATTTCCATTACCATTTCCCAGTCCGCTACGAGTTCAAAACATGATGTTCTTTACACCAAAACATTCAGTCAATACTTTAGGACACAAGTATATTATGATCAGGAAAGGGTTTATTTATGTTAGACGCATAATCCTTCTTATCACTACAAAAAGTTATATGCCAATTCTAATACACTAATTTATACGTTTAGAATCCTCAACACATAAAGTTTCCAAATTAACGTCAACAACAAACCTTATATCTATTCAAGTAAAAGAAATCTAGATAAGCAACCTAAAGCATGCTATAATACAAATCATTTAGAACATAATAGCAATTAAGGCACATACCCTAAAGTAAGTTAGTGCTTGTGTCAATTCAACTATATAACCTAAACTATTTAGACTCACACCTCACGATCATCACTTGGCATTCTAAGTTTAAGTCTAGAATTTTTCCAAAATTCCTAATTCGCTTAAACTAGTGCTCTGATACCAAATGTGGCATCCCCAAATTTACAACCAATTAAAATCTAATTCTTTATGCTTATTCAAAATAGAGTATTCTTTTATTAGTGTGGAATTTGTCCCAAAACATTATTGGTGTGGGATAATATCAAAATCAAAGAATTTCAAGAGAAACATTTTTCATTAATATTTTAAAAACTTTGGATGTCATAACCGATACAGGAAACATAAGTATAAACTTCTCTTTACATGCCTTACAACAACTTATTATACTAATGGCCAAAACTCTTCGAATCTCTTAACGAATTCAAACATCACTATCCATGAACCTTCGTACAGCTACCTGTGATACAAAGAAATAGAGTGGGTCAGGCTTGGAAGCGTGGTGAGCATATATGGTTTTCAACCCACAATATTATCATTAAACACTTTTTAAATATGTATTTCACACCAAACAATTAATCTGGTTACCCATTACTGTTATTCTTACTCCCTGATCCTAAAATGATAATCTCGATGGACCTATCCTAAAGGATCACTATAATCAACGAATAGAGAATACTTTTGACCCTTATCTTGAGCTTTAATTCATTTTGGTCCATATATTGTAAGACTTGTGGCTGGGAGGGGCTAATTTTGCCACTTTTGGATTTTGGGGGTAGAGCCACGTACGTTGGGCGTACGAAGTGATGTCCCAAACCCTAATATTTAGGGTTTGTACCCTATTTATTCATCATTAACTCTCAACCGTGGCTCTTTTCATCAGCCTCCATCCTTTCAAAATGTCTTTGCAACCTTAATCTACATTGTGAGCATTTCTAAGCTTGAGTTTGTGTGTTTTTGAACCTTTGAAGAAGAAGGAAGAAAGTAGAGACCATCTTGTAGGAGTGAAGCACTTTAGATCTAGAATCACGCCATTATTTGGCATCACTTGGAGGTATAAAGTTCTGAACATGATGAGGTTTCACTTAGATCTTGTTTTGGGCTTGATTTTAGGTTCTTTTGGTCCCAAATGTGGTGATTGTCAAGCATAGCATGTTTTTAACCCAATAAGTCGTCCTTTTAGACCTTAGGAGGGGTCTTCAATGATAAAAATGTAGTCTTTAGGGTTAGTTTTACTCCATGCATGCTATAGAAGGTCTTAATGCATTAAGATGTTGAGTTTTATTATTTTAAGCACTTAATGGACATGCAAGGTCATAAAGTTGGAAATGTTATGACTCTTGAGGATATTTTAGTCTTGGATCTGTAATTGGAAGCATTAAGTCGAAGAGTTAAGGGTTGAATAGGTTAAGAAGTGCGCAACTGTGTACACTGGACGTACCGCAGGGTACGTTGTGCATACGCAGATATGGCCCTGATGCCTCAGATGCTTATACGCCATGCATACCTCCGGAGTACTCCCCGCATATGAGTCCAAAGTCAACTTGACTGTGTTGACTTGTTGACTTTGACTTTGACCAAGTTTTACCAAGGGGTACTTTGGGTATTTTGGATGCTATATGAGAATTGGTCATTTGGAAAGATAGGTGATGGTTAGAGCTGATATTCGGAGTCGGGACCTCATCAGCTGCTGTTCAAACTGTGAGATGAGTTTTCCTCAGTGTACTTATGGGTCAAAGGCACCAAGGCCGGCCCATTGGATTGATATCATGTTATACATTGATATGTTGAGTATGGGATAGATATGTATGAATGTATGGTAGTTGCTGGTATGCGTAGACCGATAGAATTGTAGGACTACCTGTGATTTCTGACTGCATGATTAATTGTCTGTTGATTATGTTTTTTATCTGTTATTTATCGACATATTGTGTTGAGTTGAGACTTTACTGTTTTGTGCGTGAGTCAATAGACCAGGGGTATTCCAGTCCAATGACTGAGTGGGTCTATTGTATATTGGTATTCCAGTCTGATGATTAAGTGGACCAATTTTATGTTGGCATTCCAGTCCGATGATTGATTGGGCCAGGAGGTGGTAATCCAACCCGATGGCTGTGGACATGTGGGTATTACAGTTCGATGACTGATTAGACCTAACATGCCTCTTCGTTTACTATATGTGTTTTGTGTGATGGTACTTTAAGGGAACTCATTAAGCGTTGGCTTACAATTTTTGGTTATGGTTTCATGTACTTCAGAGGATCGTGGGAAGGCGAATGCGTCACTATACACATCCTGTTTTTATATTATTGATCAAGGGAAACTCTATTTTGAACAGTGTTTTGAAAACAATGATTTCATAAACACTTGTATTTGAAATTGGGTTGATTTGAATAGTTTAAATTGGTTGTGATTTTTGGGATGTTACACGATACAATTTAAATATGATAAAATAAATATATAAGTAAAATCATATCATAATATTGAATTTAGCACATATATCAATAACATAGATAATAGGAACATATAAAATTTAAATATATAAATACTTTATATCTATGTGCAAGATGAAAGTAACTATGTACTCACTTTTTAAAACTAGATGACTTGTGATTTCGACAGTGTTTCGCCTAACACCTTAGTTTTTCCTTTCAAAAGACCTAAATGTGAATATCACTTAGTCTTAGTCTTATATTCCTTGTGACTATTATGATATTCTAGATTCCTTAATCATCCCAATGTCTACATCAATATCTATCAAGTAAGGAATAACTAGGAAAGATCATAATGAAGGTAGGGTTCGTTTGGTATACATGGTATACTATTTCGAAATCCCACTCACAAAAATCTAGAATAGACATTACCTTCGTAAGTAGATCAATCGGTATTATGAAAAGGAATCATTGATAAATATTATTTATAGATTCATAATAACGACAACAAATATAAATTACAATTACAATTGAAACAAAATAAGTGCAACTTAACTTTTAGAGTTTCCTGACAGAAAGACCAGAAAGTTCGCATGCACAACTCTGACCTGAACACCTCAATTTGTTGGACTCTTCGATGATTCAGAGCCACGCTAAATACTTCTAAAAATCTAAGGAAAATCAGACTCGAGAGAGGGAGAAATTTTCAAAGAGAATTGGACTTGGAGGTGTGAGCAAATGGCTGAGACTTAGCTCCTATTAATAGCATTTTATCCGGAGCACCACACACCTCTCATAAGTGGCCCAAGCCTTCGCGTTATGTCAATCCTTTAATTTGTTGCCACATGTTTCATTTTCCCTGGTCCGCAGTTGTGACATCCCCATTTTCACGGCTAGAAAAAACCGATTTTGTTTATGCTTTATAAAAGTCAGAGTACTTCTTTTCATAAAAATGTTGCGGAATTTGTTTCCAGAAAAACACGATAAATACGTTATTAAAACATTTTCGAAGAAACGTATTTTATTCATTTTAAAACATTTGGGATGTCATTGTCAATACAGAAACATAAGCATAAACAAAACTTACATTTATTTACACTAGTGACCTATATCTCTTTAATCTCTCAGTGTAATGTGACTTCATATCAACACCTATGATATAAATAAACTGAGTGGGTCGGGTTGGGAAACCTGGTGAGTATATAGGGTTTTCAACCCACAATAATATAATTATTATGATTAAACAATCAAGCAATTAAACCCAGTTACCCATCCCCATTATCTTCTTTACTCTTAAGGATCTACCCTAAGAATCAGCTATTTCTCGTTCATTCATTCCTAAGGATTATTCTAAGGAATCGACATGAAGTCCATCGTTACCAAAGCTTATAGATTACAACTGGTGAACATGTAGTCCAAAACATCTGGTAAACACTTAGTTCAAAAGTAACTAGTGAACACACTTAGTTCAAAATACCTAGTGAACACACTCAGTTCAAAGATACGTAGTGAACACACTCAGTTCAAAATACCTAATGAGAACCTAGTTCAAAAACACCTACAAGTTACGAGCTTACTAGCGTTCCACCGGACCGTCTAGTATCGCCCATGGTCATCATCTATACTCCACTAAATGACTGGATCACTGACAACATTGATGTCTCCCATCGTGTTATCACAAAACAACTATTTCATCTACCCATGTTTTACCCAACACATGTTGTAGATATAAAATACATATATAGTTTAAATCATTTAAAACATGTATAAAAATCTTTCACCCAGCATAGACAGCAAGTATTCAGACAATATGCACACACAACACGTAATTTATATTAAAATACTTCATATCTATGTGTAAGATGAAAGGGACTATGCACTCACCTGAGAAGGTGGTGACTCGCTACTCGGACAGCGCTTCGTTTACTTTAAAATAATTTCCTTCGACGAAACCTAGTATTATTACCACTAGATTTTAGTCTAATATTTACCGTGACTAATTATTATTATTATTATTATTATTATTATTATTATTATTATTATTATTATTATTATTATTATTATTAATATTATTATTACTATTATTATTATATAAGAGTTTAAACAATACTTTCCAACCACTATGTACAGACAGGGGCCAGACATAAAACACCGGAGGGCAGAACCATTTTGGCATATAGCACTTCTGAAATCCGACAACCCTATGCGGCCCTTCAAACCAGATTCCCCGTACCGCGAGTAGTTAAACAGATATTATAACGACACTTATATAAGTCATAATAATAGCTCAAATATTTATTATAAATTTATAATAACAATACTAATTTTAAATATAAACTAAATTTAAAATAGGGTAAGCCTAACTTACTTACAATGGGATTTTAGCTAGGAGTCGGGCTCTGTAGGGGCAGAACTTCGTCGCTAAATCTTTCTAAGAAAGATTCGTGCAGCGCTTCAGCGCTCACCTTACTATACTAAACTAATGTCGAAAGAACTCAAAATTAGTCTTATAATGACCGCATCGTCGATACCTTTCTAATGATATATACATATGTATATATATGTGTACGTATATATGATATATACTTTATTTTAATACGTAAATATGCTATTATAATTTGTAACTCGATCATATGAACTCCGTTTTTGACGTTCTTTATATCCACGCGTAGGTGGAGACGTACTCTACAACTTTCGTTTAGACTCTGTCGGCTAATTTTGAATTTATTTTTAAAGTTATATTTTTAACAGGCCGGGACATGATTGGTCCGTTAAATCCTCATAACTTCTTCATCCGACGTCCGTTTTCGCCCATCTTTTTCTCGTTATGCTACTCTTAACGAGATCTTCGATTCTTGTTCAGGTCGTGTCGGCTAAAAATCGCTCGATCTAATATTCGAATTTCGTGTTGTACACTGCTAATCCGAAACTTCAAAAAATCATAACTTCTTCATACGAAGTCAGATTTGGGCGTTCTTTGTATCGAAGTTCTTAGTTTAACATATTCTACGACTTTCGTTTAGAGCGCCAAGGCTAAATCTCGCTATATCGTAAATTCACTATTTACGCCTCCCGGTATCGAGCCGGTTCCGTCGCGAAACTTCGACGGGTCATAACTTCTTCGTTATAACTCGGATTTCGGCGTTCTTTATATGTACGGAAACCTAGTGACATATACTAAAACTTGGTTCAAATTATTTATAAGCTTCTGTCGAAAAGTCATTTTCGACACTTATTGCCTCTAATTTGACTAGCCCGGATCTGTGGGCGTTACAATTATCTCCCCCTTAGGATGATTACGTCCCGGAATCATCAACGAAACAGGGCTCGTATAATGACTCCATGCATCATCTCTTCATCCTAGGTAATAATTATAACTTCTATATTCCTTAAAGTCTATCTCTTAGACTTCTTGACTGTAAGCAGTACTTGATTGTGCACCTGCTTTCTATCTCAGGTTAGACTCCAAATCATGACCTATCGTCATGTGATGCTCGTTTAGACTCGGTTCTCTTAGAGTTAAATTCCAAAACAGGCTATACCTTCCTTCATGTTCTAATGTGATATAATCACATTTTTTTAAAATGTAGCATTTCTAGCTACAAGCAACTTTTCGTGATACCTCTATTGGTTGCTTTGATTAATTCTTCCGGCTTGAGTCGGTGCTACATCGAACTTGGTTCTCTAAACCACGTAACATACTCATCGTAGTCGGACTCGATTTGATATGACCACTAAGGTCGTAATATCAACAGTCTTTTTAGTCATTGCCGAAACGATGGTAATGACATACTTGAATAAAACAAAATCAGTTACTAGCTTCTTGGTAACTTTGTGACTTTCCCTAATCCAAGAGTGAGTCCTGTGCTTCCGGTAGTATATGCATCTACTACCTTTCACACCTACTCATACTCGTCCCAAGTATTGTCTCGCTGTTTTCCAAGTCACCATACAAGAAAATCACATAGCAGTTTAACACATCAGATAACAAAACAAAGGTTTTATTATTTCTTGAAACTATTACGTAGGTGTTCAAGTTCACCCTAGACTATGCCTCTAATAGGCTACATCATACGATACTATGTCTACTACATAACTTGATCTTCGGATATGAAGTCCTCATCCTTGATTCTTCGCATGGTTTTCCGCTTCGTCGAGGATCATGTGAAATGCCCTTGGCCTTGGTGGCGTGTTTGGCCTTGCTGCTTCATTCTTCTTTGGGCAATTCTTTGAAAGATGCCCCCCTTCTTTACATTCATAACACAACCTCTTGTTGGATGTACACTCATTGGCGTAATGCCCAGACTTTCCACACTTGAAACATGCCACCTCTTCACCGCATTTTCCAAGGTGTTTCTTCTTGCATTTATCACACCATCTTGCTTCACCTCCTCCTCCAGGCTTTGAGAATTTGCTCTCCTTGTTGGACCTTGAAGATCCTTCAAACTTCCGCTTCTCTCCTGCCTTATCTTTTTCTAGACCCTTTTCTCTTATCTGGGCCTCTACATTCTTAGCTGCCCTAACAGTTGTTTTCAAGGTAGTTGCCATTTTGACCATTGGGACAAATTCAGTGGGTAATTCGTTAGCAAACCTATCAATCTTGGAGAGTTTAGTAGGAACCAAGTAGGGAAATAGTTTCATCCTCTCGGTGAATGCGGTGGCGTACTCATCAACACTCATCTTCCCTTTCTTCAGGTTCTGAAACTCGTTGTTCAGTTCTATCAGATCTATCTCTGAGCAGTACTGCATTTTCAACTGTTCTAAAAACTCTTCCCATGACATCCTTAGGGCTTCTCCTCGTGGCATCGTATCTGCCGGTAGCTTCCACCAGCTCAAGACTCCTGTTTTCAGTTGTCTTACAGCGAAGTCGGTCTTCTGTTTCTCGCTACAGTCGCAGCTCTCAAACACCATCTCCATCTCGGAGATCTAATCCATAATCTCAACAGGCTTTGGGCTTCCTGAGAGACTTGGTGGTTTCGCACCCAAGAAATTCTTGTACATTCGCCCATCCTTGTCGTTTCTCCTCTTCGGGCCATCCCTTCGTTCACATTGAGTCTCCACTTGACTCACTTGGCGGCTGTAGTTCCCTTCCTCCGATTGCTCGGGAATAAGTTCAGGTTGCTCAATGGGCATAGTAGGTTCGTCCCTATTCAACATCTGCCTCATTTCTTCCCTTTGTTCAGATAACATAGCCCGAATCATGGCTTGAACTCCAGCCATGGTGACTGGCTCAGGTGCAACTTCTTTTACAACGGGTATTTGCTGAACCACTGGGGGTTGGTTCCTATTTTCATTTGCATTCACGTTTCCGCTACGGGTCCTTGCCATCTTGATCTATACACCAAATAAGGTGAATCTAGATCTTTATTTAGGATTGACGTTTAAATCATCCTTATCACTCCGAAACATTTATATGCTAGTTCTAATATCGTATTCGTACATTTAGAATCCTAAACACATAAGGTTTCCAGATACGGTCGGCAACAGACCATAGATCCGATCAAACTATAGCATAACAAATCATTTAGCAAATAAAATCAATTTAGGCATCATTCCTAAAATAAGCTAGTGCTCACACCTCACAATCATCGCTTAGCATTCTAAGTTTAAGTCTAGAAATAAATCCATATTCCTAGTTCGCTTAAACTAATGCTCTGATACCAACTGTGACATCCCCATTTTCACGGCCAGAAAAGACCGATTTTGTTTATGCTTTATAAAAGTCAGAGTACTTCTTTTCATAAAAATGTTGCGGAATTTGTTCCCAGAAAAACACGATAAATACGTTATTAAAACATTTTCGAAGAAACGTATTTTATTCATTTTAAAACATTTGGGATGTCATTGTCAATACAGAAACATAAGCATAAACAAAACTTACATTTATTTACACTAGTGACCTACATCTCTTTAATCTCTCAGTGTAATGTGACTTCATATGAACACCTGTGATATAAATAAACTGAGTGGGTCAGGTTGGGAAACCTGGTGAGTACATAGGGTTTTCAACCCACAATAATATAATTATTATGTTTAAACAATCAAGCAATTAAACCCAATTACCCATCCCCATTATCTTCTTTACTCTTAAGGATCTACCCTAAGAATCAACTATTTCTCGTTCATTCATTCCTAAGGATTATCCTAAGGAATCGACATGAAGTCCATCGTTAACAAAGCTTATAGATTACAACCGGTGAACATGTAGTCCAAAACATCTGGTAAACACTTAGTTCAAAAGTAACTAGTGAACACACTTAGTTCAAAATACCTAGTGAACACACTCAGTTCAAAGATACGTAGTGAACACACTCAGTTCAAAATACCTAATGAGAACCTATTTCAAAAACACCTACAGGTTACGAGCTTACTAGCGTTCCATCGGACCGTCTAGTATCGCCCATGGTCATCATCTATACTCCACTAGATGACTGGATCACCGACAACATTGATGTCTCCCATCGTGTTATCACAAAACAACTATTTCATCTACCCATGTTTTACCCAACACATTTTGTAGATATAAAATACATATATAGTTTAAATCATTTAAAACATGTATAAAAATCTTTCACCCAGCATAGACAGCAAGTATTCAGACAATATGCACACACAACATGTAATTTATATTAAAATACTTCATATCTATGTGTAAGATGAAAGGGACTATGCACTCACCTGAGAATGTGGTGACTCGGTACTCGGACAGCGCTTCGTTTACTTTAAAATAATTTCCTTCGACGAAACCTAGTATTATTACCACTAGATTTTAGTCTAATATTTACCGTGACTAATTATTATTATTATTATTATTATTATTATTATTATTATTATTATTATTATTATTATATAAGCGTTTAAACAATACTTTCCAACCACTATGTACAGACAGGGGCCAGACATAAAACACCAGAGGGCAGAATCATTTTGGCATATAGCACTTCTGAAATCCAACAACCCTATGCGGTCCTTCAAACCAGATTCCCCGTACCGCGAGTTGTTAAAAAGATATTATAACGACACTTATATAAGTCATAATAATAGCTCAAATATTTATTATAAATTTATAATAACAATACTAATTTTAAATATAAACTATATTTAAAATAGGGTAAGCATAACTTACTTACAATGGGATTTTAGCTAGGATTCGGGCTCTGTAGGGGCAGAACTTCGTCGCTGAATCTTTCTAAGAAAGATTCGTGCAGCGCTTCAGCGCTCACCTTACTATACTAAAACCACATAAAGAGAAGTCGAATCACGAGGGACCGAAATGCTCGGGGGATAAGGAGAGAAAGACTCTTGAATCAAGAGAATGGTGCAAGAAATATGAGAGCCCAAGCCTCTTATTTATAGTAATTGAATTTACAAAAACTACCCTCCATAATTACTTAATGACCTTATAGTTATATAAACAACTAAACACCTCTTTATAATACTATTTTAAATAGATTTAACAATATTTGCACTAAACTAATGTTGAAAGAACTCAAAATTAGTCTTATAATGACCGCATCGTCGATACCTTTCTAATGATATATACATATGTATATATATATATATATATATATATATATATATATATATATATATATATATATATATATATATATATATATATATGTGTGTACATATATATGATTTATACTTTATTTTAATACGTAAATATGCTATTATAATTTGTAACTCGATCATATGAACTAGGTTTTTGACGTTCTTTATATCCACGCGTAGGTGGAGACGTACTCTACAACTTTCGTTTAGACTCTGTCGGCTAATTTTGACTTTATTTTTAAAGTTATATTTTTAACAGGCCGGGACATGATTGGTCCGTTAAATCCTCATAACTTCTTCATCCATCGTTCGTTTTCGCCCATCTTTTCCTCGTTATGCTACTCTTAACGAGATCTTCGATTCTTGTTCAGGTTGTGTTGGCTAAAAATCGCTCGATCTAATATTCGAATTTCTGGTTGTACACTGCTAATCCGAAACTTCGAAAAATCATAACTTCTTCATACGAAGTCAGATTTGGGCGTTCTTTTTATCGAAGTTCTTAGTTTAACATATTCTACGACTTTCATTTAGAGCGCCAAGGCTAAATCTCACTATATCATAAATTCACTATTTACGCCTCCCGGTATCGAGCCGGTTCCGTCGCGAAACTTCGACGGGTCATAACTTCTTCGTTATAACTCGGATTCCGGCGTTCTTTATATGTACGGAAACCTAGTGACATATACTACAACTTGGTTCAAATTATTTATAAGCTTCTGTCGAAAAGTCATTTTCGACACTTATTGCCTCTAATTTGACTAGCCCGGATCTGCGGGCGTTACAGCATTGCCCTTCTAGAAACGCACGTCACGCCCTGCGCACCAAATGTTAATGTTTACATAAAAATCATATCCTTCTTATACGAGCTCCATTTTCAACGTTCTTTATATCGACACGTAGCTATCGATGATTACTATAACTTTCATTTATACTCCATCGACTAATTCTCAATTTATTTTTAAATATACTTTTATAGGGATAAGATTATTAAACTCTATATAAACTTCAAACTCTTTCATATGAATTTTTCTCTCGGATGTCTTTATACTGACGAATTCCTATTCACAAGATCTCCGATTCTCGTTTAGATTTTTTTCCCAACAATCAACAATTTTTAATTTCTATTTCTATGTCACACACTACTGTACCAAAACTTCGAAAAATCGTAACTTCCTTCTACGAAGTCAGATTTAGACGTTCTTTATATGCACACTCTTGCTTTTACAATTATTACAATTTTCATTTAATTTACTTAGGATAATAAGGAAGCCATGTTTGATTCACTATTTACAACACACTTTGTTGTGTGGGGCTAAACACAAAACTTCGATGAATCATAACTTCTTTATACAAAGTCAGATATAAGCATTCCTTATGTCCCCGAGATCGTCGTCACAACTACTCCAACTTTCATCAAGGATTTTTTTATCCTAAATAATCTTTTGTTTTTATGCTTATTTTAGCCTTATTTATTTATTTTTACAATACGATTTTACACAAATATGATACACACACAAAATTCATCCAATTTCCATGAACATAATATATAAACACATATATTCATTTAACGCTCTTTTATTTATTCATAAAAGGTTACAATCATCAACCGAGGTAAATACATCTTTTATAACTAAGGCCTATTGAGAAATGCATGCATTATATATCACATATGCATAGAGCATGGCGAGTCGATGTCAACACAATCTTGGTGATAGTCACTGGACTTTCATAAAAAATATCCTCAAGTATCTGATGAGAACGTATAGAAGAGTTGAGAGTTACAGGTTATACAAATGCAAGTTTCCATATCGAGAAGGATAGCTCGTGTTATAAACCAGGATGGGTGTGAGTCAGAGTATATTGCAGCTACTAAAATGGAAAAGGAAGCTACTGATGGATAATATGTGTTTTGTGTGGTGGTACCTTGGGGGAACTCACTAAATGTTGGCTTACAGTTTTGGTTATGGTTTCAGGTACTTCAAAGGATCATGGGAAGGCGAAGGCGTGACCGTACACATCCAAATTTTATATTATTGATCTTTGGAAACACTGTTTTGAACAATGTTTTGAAAACAATGATTTTGTAAACACTTGTATTTGAAATTGGGTCAATTTGAAAAGTTTAAATTGGTTATCATTTTTGGTATGTTACAAGTTGGTATCATAGCCTTGGTTTGAGCAAATTGGAGGAACGTCATGTGAATCTAGTCCCAAATTAAGGAGCTGCAAAGGTTTTAAAAATGATTTTTGAAATTGTTTTCAAAAATAATAGTCAAGAAAGGATGTGATGTGTACGTTCAGCCGGAGCCAGTAAGTAGACCCCAAGTTACCAGACTGTTATTTGATATTATGATATGTTAGAACAACATGCTAGTGATATGCTAGGGATCTTCAGAAATTGCATGATAGAATTTCCTGATTATATGATGCCTGATAGCCTAGGGTTCTTCCTTATATGAAATTGACATCATTACTATAGTTGATTAGTGTATGCATCAAAATTGTACATAACTAAGATTTTACAGTCTAAGAATGTTTGATTTAGCCTTATTTTCTGTTCCTTGTCTGGTTGTATGCTTAGGGTAGAATCAAGTATTCGGCTATGTATAGGATCTAGTGTTATGTATGATTAGTATGCTCGAGTGGCTGCATGATTGGTGGAAGTTTCATGAGTGAGTGCAGTTCGTAGCAAGATAGCATGAGGATGGATTAGCCACTCTTGATAGAGTGAGGGTAGGATGAAGGTGTATCCTAGATGCTTGGGCCTAGTGATCGGGAATTTCGTATGAGGATCTGCCTGATTTTAGTGTGTTTTAGTGCCAGTAGGCTCCTTTACTCGAATGTTGTTTGCTTTGTGCTTTGTGGGACTCATATTGATGTGAGTTAACTATCAGATGAGTACATTAAATTACATGATATGAAGGTTAAATAATCTTAGAATGAAGGATTTGGTCCTGTTGTGCAACTCTTGTCTGAGTCTAATCGTTGTAGGGTTGAGTCCTTTAGTGGAAAGATTATCTATGCTTTGTTGCATGTAATTACATTCATGAATTGGTTAGCTGAATTTAGTAGGGGTTCTTTAGAAGCTAATGGCAAGGGAGGTGGGGATTCCTAAGGGAGCCAAGGAAGTGCTTTAGTGCGGTTGTTGCGCTGTTAAGCAAGTATTGGGAGTATTATTATGAGTAGGTGTCTTAAAGGGACCAAGATGATTCTTGAGGAAAGTATGGATATATGTGGAAGGTAGTATCGGGCCTTTACTACTGAAAGCACAGGATCCATACTCAAATAAAGGAAAATTTCGGGGATTCTAAGGGTTAGTCGGGGAAGATAGCAAGGTTTGATACCATGATTCGTAGCAATAGTTCCGTATCTGTCAATCTTTTGGTTATGGTTGTTCAAGGCTGAGGACGGGTCTAGTAATTGTTTGGGGCCTCAGTGGCGATCTCTTTTTTGGTGGGATGGTGCAGACCTAGATGAGTATGTTGGATTTGAGGTCTCAGGGTCTTTGCATGAGTTCATGCATTGAGTCACGAAACTCAAAAAGGAAACGATTGTTATGATCAGCCTGAGGATTTTAGTTGGAAGCTGAGTGGTTTACTGATGGACTGGAATGTCACTATCTATAGCGAGGACTATGTCCTTTCAGTTTTCCAATTTTGGAGAACAAGTAAACATGCATGTGATTTTCAGAGTTAGGATGTAAACCCAACATGGGGCCAATTGGCTGCAGGGTCTGGCAGCAGTATGTCAGCGTGTGAGTACACATGAGGATTGATGTGGTATAGATGATTAGTGATGTGATCAAGTGTGTGTTTTCTTTGGATATAGGCAGGTCAGGTACAGATTGACAGTCGGGATTGCAGGCGAGGAATGTATGTTTTGGATAGTAAGTTGGTGTTTTGCTTATGCATGTGCATGAAATCCTTAATGCTAGATGTATTTATGATAGGAAAAAATTATGAGGTTTTCATCTGAAATTAAGAATTCTCATAGGGTTTGCTTGGTCCTTATTTGGAAGATCATATGTGTTATACATTCCAAGAGTCGGGGACGATTTGTGCCTGGTTGAGCCGTTTTGAGATATGGTTTGGTTATAACACCAGTGTATTGTAGTTCAAACCCTAAGTGGGGGATAACTAGGTATTCTGCTTGGAGGATCATCTATCTGTTCGATTTTATGGTGTCGGAAGAATGGTTCATAGGGGTATGCGGTGCAGGTATGTGGGATTTCGTTTTAAGATTTGGTAAAGTCAGGTGTAACGCCCGTGTTTCTGGGCTTGCCATTTTTTAGCAATGTAATAGTCTAGGTTAACCTTTGTAACCCATTTGAAATAATAAGAATGTATTATTTGCGTATTATGTGTTTTGTGCTTAATGTGTATCTTAATTGAATTAAGAATAAAAATAAGCGTCAAAATGAAATGTTAGATAAACTCGATATCTATGGATAATGTTGTAGTAGTTGAAATGAGGTTTCCGAATATATAAAGAATGCTGAAATCCGAGTTATAACGAAGAAGTAATGACCTGTCGAAGTTTCGCGACAAAACCAGTGTGGCACAGCGTGACGTAAATAGTGAATTTAAGAAGGAGTGATATTTAGCCTTAGCGGTCTAAACTAAAGTCGTAGAATTCATTAAACCGAGAGCGTGCATAAAAAGATCGTCCAAATCTGACTTCGTATGAGGAAGTTATGATTTTTCAAAGTTTCAGCTTAGCTGTAGACAGCCCAAATGTTCGAATTGATATCGAGCGAGTTTTAGCCGAAACAATCTAAATGAGAATCAAAGATCTCGTTGATAGTAGTGCGTTGGTGAAAAGACAAACGAAAACGAACGTCAGACGAAGAAGTTATGAATTTCTAACAAAGTTTTTCTGTCCTGGCCTACTAAAAATAAATAATAAACATAAAAGTCAAAATTAGCCGACGGAGTCTAAATGAAAGTTGTAGAGTATGGTCTGACCTACGCGTGGATATAAAGAACGTCAAAAACGGAGCTCGTATGCGAAAGTTACGCAATTTATAAGTTTGACGAGTCAAATTACGCCGAGCGTAATTTGAGTACGCCCAGCATACTCAGATGAGTGCAACTTGCCAGACCAATACTCGAGTGCCACCAAATGACGCATGAAGTGACGTCAAAGTACGCCCAGCGTAACCAAGATTACGCCCAGCGTACTTGGAGTTACGCCCAGCGTAATCCCAGACTCAGCAGCCTATAAATAGAAACTGAGATAAGCCGATTCTTTTGCCATTTTTCTTCCTTTCTCTCTAAGTTTTGCATAATTTTGCATGCCAATCATATCCCGAAGCCCCGGTATTATTCCCGAGTCCCGAAGCAAGTCTCGAAGCCCCGAAGACCTCGAGAAGTGAGATTCCCGAGCCGAAGCTCTGCCCACGAGGAGCCCGGTTTTTGTGAAGATCTTCCAGATCTACCGAAGAATACTACTTCTGCAAGTCGTAGTGCTGACCGAGCATCTTCTGATCAAGTGAGTGTGTATTTACCTTCTTCTAACGCATAATTATGAAGTATTTTATACGAAATACGTGTTATGTGTATATTTTGTTGTTATATGTGTGAATGTATATTCACTTTCTTCTATCTCATAGATATGATTTATTATCTATGAAATACGTCTTATGTGTATGTGTCTCATCTATTGTTTGAAATATGTATTGAATGAGAATGCTATACAGGTTTTAAACTTTGTATAAAAATATATATTTTTATCTACTAATATGTTGGGTAGAACATGGGTAGATAGTTGATGTGTGATAAACAGATGATAGGTCTCGATGTTGTTGTTGTTGATCTAGTTATTCAGCGAAGTATGGATAACGACCACGGACTCTTTCTAGACATTCCTGTGGAACGCTAGCAGGCTCATAACCTGTAGGTGTTGTGAACGATGTGTTCACCGATGTACTCTATCCCCCACATGGTTGCCTTTAGGACACTTTTTGTTGAGGAAGCCCATCTGCAGTAATGTCAGTCCCGATGAAAATCCTAGATTAGGTCCCTTGAGATAGATGTTGTTTTAGGGACGTAAAGTGAGG
The DNA here is from genome assembly GCF_002870075.4 of Lactuca sativa. Classification (NCBI taxonomy): domain Eukaryota; kingdom Viridiplantae; phylum Streptophyta; class Magnoliopsida; order Asterales; family Asteraceae; genus Lactuca; species Lactuca sativa. Next base: position 134,428,585 of record NC_056630.2, on the reverse strand, counting down.
ATAACGGGAATGGGTAATCGGGTTATTGTTGGTTGGTAAAAATAAATATAATTATTTATTGCGAGTTGAAAACCCTATATGCTCACCAGGCTCCGAAGCTTGACCCACTCAGTTTATTTGTATTACAGGAAGTGGCGCAAGGGCATAAGATGGATGAATCATCAAGTTGTTTTGTTTACAAGTCTGTACATGTATATATTTTTGAATGACTTGTAATGTTATCGTTTATGTTTTATGGTCTGTATCGGAACATGACATCCCGATTTTTTTATTATGAAATGAAGTTATATTTCTTTATGAAATGTTTTGATAAAAATCTATTTTATCATGTTTTGTTTTGGGGAACAAATTCCGCAACTCTTTTAAATCAAAAGAATTTACTCTGAAAATGTTTAAAAATCATAAATGAAACCGGTCTTTTATGGCTGAGATTTTGGGGATGTCACATCAGGGGAGTAGAGCAAGTGGCAATCATATGTATTTATCCGGGAAATACACGAGTTGTCTCGCAGTAGGAAGTAGTTGGTTAAGGACCTCATTGTAGCCATCAGTTTCTTTTTTTTGGATGCTAATGAATAGATGAGGAGGAGCTGGGATCGCTCAGCTTGAGTATCAGTTGTTGAGGGGCTTGTCAACTCGTTGTATGGATGCTTATTTATAGTCTAGATTGGACAATTATAGATCGATAAATCAGTTCAGACATGGGTATGTGTAACGCCCGCAGATTCAGGCTAGTCAATTTAGAGACAATAAGCGTCAAGAATGACTTTTTGATAGAAGATTATTTAGAATGAATAATCTTAACAAGTTATAGTATATTTCACAAGGTTTCCGTACATATAAACAACGCTGAAATCCGAGTTATAACGAAGAAGTTTTGACCCATCGAAGTTCTACTGCTAAACCAGCACGGCACCATGTAACGTAAAAAGTGAATTTTTGATAAATAACTTTTTAGCCTGAGCGATCTAAAAGGAAGTCATAGTATACGTTAAACCGAGAACGTACATAAAAATAACATCCAAATCTGACTTCGTATGAGGAAGTTATGATTTTTCTAAGATTTAGCTTAGCAGTGCACAACCCGAAAATCGAATTTTAGATCAATCGATTTTTAGCCGACACAACCTAAATGAGAATTGAAGATCTCATTAATAGGAGTTTAACAATAAAAATACAGTAGAAAACGGAGTCCATATGTAGAAGTTATGAATTTTACACGGCCGTTAACAGTGTAATCTTCTCCAACTGTTAAATTTAAATCGGTCGATAAGTAGCAAATGGGTCAAAAGGAAAGTTGTATATAACATCAAAACCTACGTGTGGATATAAAGAACATCAAAAATATAGCTCGTATGCAAAAGTTGCGGATCTTATAAGATAATTAGTTTTTGGAATAACCAGGAGGCGACACGTGGCACGATCTGAGCCACTACTTCCTCACCACGGCTTGCCACCAGATGGTGACACATGGCCATGAACGCCCAACATTCAGATAGGTAGCTCCCCTTGTTCACGAACACCCTGCGCTCGTCTATTAAATGCCTCGCGTTCGCACCGAACTCAGTCTATAAATAGAGGCGCAGACCTTCGCTTTTCTTCACACCTCTCCACTTCTCTTCTCCCAATTACTCCCAAACCTTCTAATATTTTCTCTAGCACCTCCAAGGTGTTATAAGCGAGTCTCAAAGTCATAGAAGGCTCTGAGAAGAAGAGCTTTCGGCTCGGAAGTTCTGCCCCCGCAAAACTCGGTTCCTAGCCAAACCTCCTAGTAAGTGAGTTATGCTTACCCTACTTCAAGTATAGCTTATGTTTAAGTTCAATATCGTTATTTTGAACTTATAAACAATAAATATGTTATAAAATATAATATACAAAGTGTTCTTATAATATCTTTTTACTACTCGTGGTACGGGGAAACTGGTTTGAAGGGCCACATAGGGTTGTTGGATTTCAAAAGTGCTATAATGCCAAAATAGTCCTGCCCTCCGGTGTTTCATGCATGGCCTCTCTCTTTACATAGTGGTTGAAGAGTATTAACTAACACTTATAAAACAATATCGCTAGTAAATATTCACGATAAATATTAAACTAAAATCTAGTGGTAATAATACTAGGTTTCATCGAAGGAAATTATATTGTTAAGAATCGAAGTGTTGTCCGAGTTTGGAATTATCATTTTAACAAGTGAGTGCATAGTTACTTTCATCCTACATACAGATATGAAGTATTTAATATAAATTAAATGTTATGTGTGCATATTATTTGTCTTCTTGATATCTATGTTGGATGAACGATTTATACATGTTTTAAATGATTTAAACTGTATATGTATTTTATATCAACGTATATGTTGGATAGAATATGGATAGATGAATGATGAGGGATGAAAGATGATATAGATGAATATTGGTAGTTGTGCCACAAACTATAGACATTTTTGAACTACGATGTACTCTAAACATCCTGGCAGCTACGCCTAAAGGATAGTATCGGCAGCTGCGCCTAATAGAGAACAACATATTCCTGGCAGCTGCACCTAAAGGATAGTATCGGCAGCTGCGCCTAATAGAGAACATCATATTCCTGGAAGTTGCGCCTAAAGGATAGTATCAGCAGTTGCGCCTAATAAAGCACATCATATTCCTGGTAGTTGCACCTAAAGGATAGTATCGATAGTTGCTCCAAATAGAGAACGGCATAATCCTGGCAGCTACGCCTAAATGATAATATTTGCAGCTGTGCCTAACAGATAACATTGGCAATTGTGCCATAGGCAACAATGCACTTCGTGCTTATTCGATAAGAGAATCCTTAAGAATGAATGAGTGAATGATAAATGATTCTTAGGGTAGATGCATAAGAAAATAAAGATAATGGGGATGGGTAATTGGGTTAATTGTGTGATGATGAAACATAATAACTTTATTATTCTGGGTTGAAAACCCTATGTACTCACCAGGTTTCCCAACCAGACTCACTCAGATTATTTGTATCACTGGTGTCGAAACAAAGCAATATTACACTGAGAGATTAAAGGAGATGGAAATCACTAGTGTAAATGAATGTAAGGTCTGTTTATGCTTATGTTTCTGTATTGACGCTGACATCCCAAAGTTTTAATATAAACAAAATACATTTCTTCGGCAATGCTTTGATAATATATTTATCATGTTTTTCTGGGAACATATTCCGCAATATTATTCTTTAAAAATGATACTCTGATTTTCAAATAAGCATAAATAAAATTTTAAAAATGACCGTGAATGTGGGGATGTCATAGTTGGTATCAGAGCATTAGTTTAAGCGAACTAGGAATAAGTATTTATTACTAGATATAAACTTAAAATGCGAAGCGATGATTGTGAGTTGAGTGTGTCTAATATATTTTAGGTAGTACACCTGAATAGACACAAGCACTATCTTATTTAGGGAAGATTGCCTAAAATGATTTTATATGCTAAATGATTTGTGATGCTTTATGATGCCATTATTTGATCGGATCTATGGTTTGTTGCCGACCGGATGTGGAAATTTTACGTGCTTAGGATTCTAAACGTTTAATTACAATATTTGTACTGGCATGTAACTTTTCGGAGTAACAAGGAGGATTACGTGTCTAAACCTTCTCTATCTTAAATTTCCCGTCTTGAACAACTATTACGGTGTATGGAACATCGTGATAAGGACTCATACCAGACTGAGAAAATAGAGGAAATGAGAAAGGTGAGGATAGAGAATGATACATATCGGAAAATACCTTAAGAAAGGCATCTTGCCTTTAGAATGTGTCTGATAAATAATACGTCTAGTACGGGAGAAGTACACTTTCGATTGGCAGAAAGAAAGAATTTTTGTTATAGTCAATAAAGTTATCCCATGGTCTAGAATTTCCACTACCAACCGAGTTAAAGTAGAATTCATGATTGAAGACACGTATGGAAGAAGTCTTGGTAGATTTTAGGGAATTTTTTATGATAATTTGAACACATTCAATGTGTTAAATCGTTTTGTGATATTAGGAAATAAGAACTTGGGGACTACGAGACAATACTTGGGACAATTATGAGTAGGTGTGAAAGGTAGTAGAGACCTATACTACCGGAAGCACAGGACTCGCACTTGGATCGGGGAAAGTAACAAGGTTACCAAGATGCTAGTAGGTGATTTCGTTTGATTTATGTATGTCGTTGCCATCATTTCAGTAATGACTAATAAGATGAGTGTTATTCCAACCCTAATGGTCATATCAAATCGAGTCCGACTAAGACGAGTATGTTACATGGTTCAGAGAACCAATATCGATGTAGCATCTAACTTAAGCCATGAGATTGAAGTGAAAGGAAATCGAAGTGATCAATAGAAATATTGCGATTTGTAAGAGCTTGTAGCTAGAAGTACTACATACTAGAATGTGATTATATCACATTAGAACATGAAGGAATGTATATTCCATTCTGGAATTTGACTCTAAAAGACCTGACTCTAAGTATTGCATCATACGATGAGAGGACATTAGAACATGACCCATCAGTCTGTTACGATAATTGAAGTAAAGGACTTATCTTAAGTTAAGTCTATTTAAGAAGGAGCAAGAGTCTCTAATAAGGATCGAGGTTGTAACTCGAAGGTTACAATTGAAGTTCCAACATAGTACAAAGAGCATGTGTAAGACTTGAGCACCGCCAACAGTCAAGAAGTCCAAGAGTTAGAAACTCATTAGAAAAGACATAAGAGTTACGGTTAATATCTAGGATGAAAAGATAACATATGGAGTCATTATACAACCCATGTTTCGTTGATGATTCTGGCACGTAATCATCCTAAGGGGGAGATAATTGTAAGGCTCGCAGATTCAGGCTAGTCAATTTTGAGACAATAAGCGTCAAAAATGACATTTTGGTAGAAGATTATTTAGAATGAATAATTGTATCTAAGTTATAGTATATGTCATAAGGTTTCCATACATATAAACAACTTTGAAATCCAGGTTATAACGAAGAAGTTATGACCCGTCGAAGTCTTACGGCTAAACCTACACGACATCGTGTAACGTAAAAAGTGAATTTTTCATAAATTACTTTTTAGCCTTAGGGATCTAAATGAAAGTCGTAGTATATGTTAAACAGAGAACGTGCATAAAAATAACGTCCAAATCTGACTTCGTATGAGGAAGTTATGATTTTTCTAAGATTTAGCCTATCAGTGCATAGTCTAGAAATCGAATCTTAGATCGATCGAGTTTTAGCTTACACAACCTAAATGAGAATTGAATATCTCATTAATAGGAGTTCGATGATAAAAAGACAGTTGAAAACAGATTTTGTATGTAGAAGTTATGAATTTTACACGGTCGTTAATAGTGTAATCTTCTCATACTGTAAAATTAAAATCGGTCGAGAATTACCTGATGGGGTCAACAGGAAAGTTGTAAATCCCGTTGCTACCTAAGCGTGAATATAATAAACATCAAAAACTGAAATCTTATGAAAAAGTTACGGATGTTAGAAGATAATTAGTTTTCGAAATAACCAGGAGGCGACACGTGGTGCGTTCTGCGCCAATGCTTCCTCACCACGGCCTACCAACAGATGGTGACACCTGGCCACGAACGCCTACTGTTCAACTAGGGAACGCCCTGCGTTCGTCTCTTGAACTCCCCGCGTTCACACCGAACTCAGTCTATAAATAGAGGCACAAATCTCCAATTTTCTTCACACCTCTCCACTTCTCTTCTCCCAATTACTCCCAAACCTTCTAAGCTTTTCTCTAGCACCTCCTAGGTGTTAGAAGTGAGTCCTGGATCGATAGAAGTCTCTGAGAAGAAGAACTTTCGGTTTGGCAGCTGCACCTAAAGGATAGTATCGGCAGCTGCGCCTAATAGAGAACATCATATTCCTAGCAGATGCGTCTAAAGGATAGTATCGACGGTTGCACCTAATGGAGAACATCATATTCCTGGCAGCTGTGCCTAAAGGATAGTATCGACAGCTACGCCTAATATAGAACATCATAATCCTGTCAGCTATGCCTAAATGATAATATTGGCATTTGTTCCTAACAGATAACATTGGCAGGTGTGCCATAGGCAACAATGGACTTCGTGCCTATTCCTTCGAAGAATCCTTAAGAATAAATGAGTGAATGGTAGATGATTCTTAGGGTAGATCCATAAGAAAATAAAGAAGATAATGGGGATGGGTAATTGGGTTAATTGTGTGATTATGAAACATAATAACTTTATTATTGTGGGTTGAAAACCCTATATATTCACCAGGTTTCCCAACTAAACCCACTCAGTTTATTTGTATCACAAGTGTCGATACGAAACGATATTACACTGAAAATATTCTACTAGATTTGTGAGATATGTAGAATATTCTAATATTCTACTAGAATATGTAAAAAAATGTATTATTTTAAATTTTTTATTATTATTATTATTATTTTTTGAAAATATAAGTTATGAAAATAATATTTGAAAAAAAATGAAAATTTTAAATTATTTTGCATTTTAAAAATGTTTTTTTATCTACTAAATGAGTGGCTAGGATTGCGTCCCACGGTCTCACAAATTAGACTGTCTCACATGAACCTAACCTTATATATATAACCTAACCCTATATATATATATATATATATATATATATATATATATATATATATATATATATATATATATATATATATATATATATATATGAAACAACATTATATTGTATTATGCAAGTTATTAATGCATTGAAAGAAGAAAAAAAGAAAAAGATAATGTAGTGGATTTGCCTCCTCTTGTGGTGCGTGTCGCACACCCTTACGTAATGGTGTGGTGTTTTACGCAGTGCGCAATAGGATGTGTCATATGTAACATACACGTTCAGTTATCGTGTTATGTAATTTTAAAAATGAATAATATTATGAAATATTATGTGACTAGGTGTTAGACTCGTATATTATACGGATTGATTTAAAAAAAGATTAAACATTAAAATGTAAACAGAAAATATTTTTTAATTTACAACTTTAAAATAAGAAGGAAGAAATGTATTTATTGCAATTTAATATCATATATATGATATTTAATATTTTACATATATAAGTATATGACTTTAATTTTAAAAATTAAAATAAACAAAAAATTGACAAGTGGATAATATTTATTTCAAAAATGTCACAAAATGATGAGTGTCAAAACTCATGAGAGGTTGACATGGGGCAAAAAACTTTCCTTTATTAAGGAGGATTTTGAGCGTTAAGTTCTAACAGATAGTTTTACTAGAAATGAAGTAAAACTATGTTTAGAATCGCTCTGAAAATATTAGAAGTCTTATGATATTCCAATCAAAAGTCAAATATTGAAAATTAACGAAAATATAAAGTTGAAAATAAGTAAAATTATATTATTGAAAGTTGTAAAGAATCCCATTAGAAACATTTAGGCGAAAACTTCATCGAAATTCGAGTTATAACGAAGAAGTTATGACTTATTGAAGTTTCGCGACAGAACCGGTACGACGCCGTATGACGTAAAAAGTGAGTTTTCGATAAACTATTTTTTAGCTTTAGTGATCTAAACGAAAGTCATAGTATTCGTTAAACCAAGAATTTTCATAAAAAGAACGTCCAAATCTGACTTCGTATGAGGAAGTTATGATTTTTCTAAGTTTCGGAATAACAGTAGACAGCTAAAACTCGAAATAAAGATCGAGTGATTTTTAGCCGACGCAACCTAAATGAGAATCGAATGTCTCGTCAATAGTAGTACAACGGTAAAAAGACAGACGAAAGTAGACATCGGATGAAGATGTTATGAATTTTTAACGGACTTTTCCAGTCCCGACCCGTTAAAAATATAATATCAAAAATAAATTCAAAATTAGCCAACGGAGTCTAAACGAAAGTTGTAGAGCATAATTTCACCAACACGTGGATATATATAACGTAAAAAAACAGAGCTCGTATGCAACATATGTGAATTTTTGAAGTTTTTAAATGAAAATTCAAGACTTATCCGAAGGGTACGCCTAGCATACTTCGCTTCATACGCCCAGCGTACTTCACACGTATGCGACCCGGAGTTAGCCACATCCCTACTTCTTCGCATGCAAACACGTATCATAACTCTTGACATGTCCGAGGCTCGGGTTCCGATCAGACGACACCTTGCAACTACGCCCAGCGTACCAAGGAACTACGCCCCGTGTAGTAAGCTGCTTCGGACCCTATATAAGGGATGTGAAGGCTGTCGTATTTATGTTACAAAATCTCTCATTTTACACCTTATATTCTCTCTAAATTTACCCTAACCTCCCCCGAAGTCTCGATATCATCCCCGACACCCGAAGCAAGTCCCGACGCCCCGAAGTTCCCGAGAAAATTATATTTTCAAGTCGAAACTTTGCCCGAGTAACGCCGGTTTTCAACTAAAATCCCCGGTTTTGTCACAGAAAGTCATAATTAAAGTCGAAGTGCTGCCCAAATTAATACGTTAATCCCTGGTTATTTCGCGGTGAGTTCAATATATAGGAACAATTGTATGTTATGTCTTATATGCAGTGTTGTAAAACTCGCTGATTTTCCCGAGTACTCGTCCGAGTACTCACTACTCGGCCCCTTACCGAGGCGAGTAACAAAATCCGAGTACTCCCCGATCCGCCCCTTATTAAAGCAAACACTATTGTAAAACTCGGCCAACTCGGTAATTAATATGTATAGTATACTTAATGATTTATTATTTAACACACACATATGTGAATATTACTACATATATCTATATATATATATATATATATATATATATATATATATATATATATATATATATCTTAAATCTTCAATAATTATTCACGAAGTGGGACCATTGTGTGTTTTTTTAGTTTTTGTGTATTCACATGTATCTAATTTTGTTATATATTTCATTCAACTTATGGTTTTAACTTATGATTTTGACATATATAATTTCCCTAAAAATTTTCTTTATGAATTACCGAATCCGAGTACTCCCCGAGTACTCCTAAGTACTCCCGAGTACTCCTAAGTACTCCCGAGTACTCGCTACTCGGTAGTCGGCCGAGTAGGTACCGAGTAGCGAGTTCTACAACCACGGTTATATGTGTCGTGTGCTTTTCCGTGTTATCATCTCGTGTTATTATTTCCGCTATTATGGTAGCAAAGTTGTATCTTTGACCATGTGATCAGTGAAAGGACTTAGATTCACGGTGGTACTGGTATGTAGCCTCTGCCCATGTAGAGCATGTCTCGTAAGAGAATGACTTCTATTTTATGGCATTGGCAGAAGGTTAGATAAGGCTAAAAGCCTAAAATCTACCAAAATGTTTAATCAAAAATCGTATGTCTTCTGTGCCATTTGTGTCAAAGTGTTATTGATCTATATCAAGTATTGAAATTGTAATGTCTCATTGATTGTATATCATCTATTGATATGGAAAGCTTGTCGCATTTCACATATGCCTTTGTTGGTCCTTGTACCCCTTTGCTTCTGCCATATTAAAGTATATATATTGCATAACGTTATATTGTATCTATTATTGAACTCACTAAGCGTCACCGCTTACCCCTCTCAGTGTTTAACAATTGCAGGTAATGAAAATCCAGTATAGTCATATATTGTTGGAAGATTTAGAATAGTTTATACTATTACTTTTGTACTTGGGTTTACGTATGTATAAAACTATATTATCCTGGGTAGTTATGTAATAAGAATAACACTTTGTAATATACTAAAACTTAGTCGGTTTGTATCCAGTCTTTTGTAATCACATTATAAATGTAAAATATTATTTATAAATATGCATGTAGCATGTTTTGGAGTGATAATAGTGTCTTTAGTATGAAAGTTAGAGTTCTTTCAATCATGGTATCATAGCAATAGTTTAAGTGAACTAAATACCACGGATTGGTATTTAGACTTAAACCGTCGAAAGTTCAACATATGAACGAATTCATTGTAAGTATATGGATACAAAACATAGGAAATATTTAATTAAAAGTATTAGGTAATAATAAATCCTAATATTCTAAAATACTATGTTGCTCCAAAAAATTTCAGAAGAATGGCTGAACAGGAAGGTAGTTATACACCAAAAGTGGGTGGAGATCCTCATCCTGAGGAAGTAAATACTCCAGTATCCCCTTGTGAGGAGCGACTCTTGGGTAAAGTCACTGGTATTATTTGGAAAACTCTTGAAGAACACAAGAAGAATAATAAAGGCAAAGAGAAAGCCACTGGAGAATCTTCAAAAGGAGAGACGAGACATCCCTCATTCAAAACTTTCAAGAGTAGTGGTGCTACATAGTTTTCTGGTTTCCTTAATCTCATAGTTGTTTTAACTTGGATTCAGAACACAAAGAAAATATTTCGTATTTCCAATGTGGATATTGAAGACAAGACTAATTATTCTTTGGCAATGCTCATCGGAGAATCCTTGGTCTGGTGGGAGGCAACATATGAAGCTCTTAACGGGTATGACCAGGAAAATTTATCCTGGGAAATGTTCAAAACTCGTGTGCTAGGGAAGTATTTTCCTCTAGACATAAGGAAGAGATTAAAAAAAGAATTCCTCGAGCTTAAACATGGAGGAATGACTGTGAATGAGTATGAAACTCAGTTCAATCAAAAAATATGGTTTTCTGCAAAGTATATTCCAACTGAAGACGAGAAAATTCAGTTATTCATGGAGGGACTACGGTATGAAATCCACGATTTCGTAAGCAATCGGGATGTTCTATCATTTGATAAAGTTGTTGAGTATGCTCGAAAGTGTGAGCATGACTTAAAGATATGTGGTGCCACTTTTTCTGTTTCGAAGCATCCACGTACTGATCGAACTGTTCCTGTTTGCTCTATTTCACTAACTCAATCCGTTCAATCTGAACCTAGCCAGCAATTGCAATCTCAGAGCGTCATTCGTGGTCGCGATAGATCACGATCTTTTTCTATTCAATCGTCATCATGTCGCATTTGTGGAAATAATCATCTAGGCCAATGCAGAATAGAAAAGGGATACGTGGTCTGTTATGGATGTGGAGAAACGGGTCACATAAAGCCAGTTTGCCCAAGGAAGGATGTTACTTGGTATGCATGTGGTATTACTGGCCACAAGAAGCGTTTTTGCCCTACTCTTACTAGTCAAATGGCGGGAAGTCAAGCTTCCATCCAACAACCAAAGAATACTCCAACTAAAAAGGAGGAGGTGCCAAAAGCTAAGGTTCATGCATCCAAGATTACCACAGAGGAAGCATGTGAGGATCCAAATGTTGTGACGGGTACATTTCTTGTCAACTCTAGACCTGCCCACATCTTATTTGATTCTAGTGCCACATATTCTTTTGTGTCTCATGAATTTTCACATTCTTTTCAAATTGCTTGCTATGCACTCACGCAACCATTTCATGTAGATACCATAGGAAGTGTATCATTACTTGCTGGTAAAGTCCATAGAGATTTTGTCATAGAAAATGAAGGTTATAGTTTTCTTGCTAATCTGATTCGTATCTTCTTACTCAACTTTGATATTATTCTCGGCATGGATTGGTTATCAAAAAACCGTGCAGAACTCTTGTGTTATTAAAAGATAGTACACATTCCCATTGAATGGGAGAATCATATTTATGACTACGGTGAACAAAGACTCAAAATCGTAATAATAATAATAATAATAATAATAATAATAATAATAATAATAATAATAATAATAATAATTCCTAAAAATTCGTAAACTTATATCGAAGGAGTATTCTACTTATCTAGCCTATACAGTTGATAACTCAAAAGAGAAGAAGAAAATTGTAAATGATGTGTACCACTGAAGATTATTTCCAATCGTGATACTCGCTCCACCTGTCATTTTTAGGCGAGTATGCAACGTGAATTAGGATCTCGAATTGCTCTAAGCACAACTTATCATCCCCAGACAGATGGTCAAACGGAGAGAACAATCTAAACAGTAAAAGATATGCTTTGTGCATATGTCTTGGAGTTAATGCTCGTCAAGTGGAAACACCATCGAGGCCTAAATTATAATTGGGAAAATAAAAATGAGATAAGAACAAAATATCCCCATTTATTTAAATCGTAATGACTTCGGGGACGAAATCCTCAAAAGGAGGAGGTATTTATAACATACACGTTCAGTTATCATGTTATGTAATTTTAAAAATGAATAACATTATGAAATATTATGTGATTTTAAGCATTGAGTTATGACAGATAGTTTTTACTAGAAATGAAGTAAAACTATGTTTAGAATCACTCGGAAAATATTGGAAGTCTTATGATATTCCAATCAAAAGTCAAATATTGAAAATTAACGAAAATATAAAGTTGAAAATAAGTAAAATTATATTATTGAAAGTTTTAAAGAATCTCATTAGAAACATTTAGGCGAAAACCTCATCGAAATTCGAGTTATAACGAAGAAGTTATGACTTATTGAAGTTTCGCGATAGAACCGGTACGACGCCGTATGACGTAAAAAGTGAGTTTTCGATAAACTACATTTTAGCTTTAGTGATCTAAATGAAAGTCGTAGTATTCGTTAAACCGAGAATTTTCATAAAAATAACGTCCAAATCTGACTTCGTATAAGAAAGTTATGTTTTTTCTAAGTTTCAGAATAGCAGTAGATAGCTAAAAACTCGAAATAAAGATCGAGTGATTTTTAGCTGACGCAGCCTAAACGAGAATCGAAGGTCTTGTCAATAGTAGTACAACGGTAAAAAGACAGACGAAAACGGACATCGGATGAAGAAGTTATGAATTTTTAACGGACTTTTACTGTCTCGGCACGTTAAAAATATAATATCAAAAATAAATTTAAAATTAGCCAACAGAGTCTAAACAAAAGTTGTAGAACATAATTTCACCTACGCATGGATATAAAGAACGTCAAAAACAGAGCTCGTATGCAAAAGATATGAATTTTTGAAGTTTTTAAATAAAAATAAATGAAAATTCGAGACTTATCTGAAGGGTACGCCTAGCGTACTTCGCTTCGTACGCCCAATGTACTTTTGCACGTACGCGACCTGCGTTGGCCACATCCCCCTTTTCTTAGTGAAAGATAGTAATGGGGACAGTTATTCTATATATTTTGATATTGAAAATCATATTTTTGAGATTGCCAATGATCATCCTTTTTGTAGTGAACTAGAAAGTTCTTTCGCATGCAAACACGTATCATACCTCTTGACACGTCCGAGGCTCGGGTTTCGATCAGCGACACCTCGCAAGTACGCCCAACGTACCGAGGAACTACGCTCCACGTAGTGAGCTGCTTCGGACCCTATATAAGGGATGTGAAGGCTACCGTATTTATGTTACAAAATCTCTCATTTTACACCTTATATTCTCTCTAAATTTACCCTAACACTCCCCCCCCCCCCCCCCCGGGAGTCCCGATATCATCCCCGACACCCGAAGCAAGTCCCGACGCCCCGAAGTTCCTGAGAAAATTATATTTTCAAGTCGAAACTTTGCCCGATTAAGGCTGGTTTTCAACTAAAATCTTCGGGTTCGTCACAAAAAGTCATATTTAAAGTCGAAGTACTGCCCAAATTAATACTTTAATCCCCAGTTATTTCACGGTGAGTTCAATATATAGGAACAAGTGTATGTTATGTGTTATATGTGCTATGTACTTTTCCATGTTATCATCTCGTGTTATTATTTCCGCTATTATGGTAGCAAAGTTGTACCTTTGACCATGTGATTAGTGAAAGGACTTAGATTCATGGTGGTACTGGTATGTAGCCTCTGGCCATGTAGAGCATGTCTCGTAAGAGAATGACTTCTATTCTATGGCATTGGCAGAATGTTAGATAGGGCTAAAAGCCTGAAATCTACCAAAATGTTTAATCAGAAATCGTATGTCTTCTGTGCCATTTGTGCCAAAGTGTTATTGATGTATATCAAGTATTGAAATTGTTATGTCTCATTGATTGTATATCATTGAATCAAATCATCGATTGATACGAAAAGCTTGTACCATTTCACATACGCATTTGTTGTTCCTTGTACCCCTTTGCTTCTACTATATTAAAGTGTGTGTGTGTGTGTGTGTATATATATATATATATATATATATATATATATATATATATATATATATATATATATGGCATAACGTTATATTGTATCTATTATTGAACTCACTAAGCGTCACCGCTTACCCCTCTCAGTGTTTAACAATTGCAGGTAATGAGAATCCAGTATAGTCATATACTGTTGGAAAATTTAGAATAGTTTACACTATTACTTTTGTACTTGGGTTTACGTATGTATAAAACTATATTATCCTGGATAGTTATGTAATAAGTATAACATTTTGTAATATACTAAAACTTAGTCAGTTTGTATCCAGTCTTTGCAATCACATTATCAATGTAAAATATTATTTATAAATACACATGTAACATGTTTTGGAGTGATAATAATGTCTTTAGTATGAAGTTAGGGTTCTTTCATCATATCATCCCATTGTATAGTACGGTGGAAGTATGCTTGCGGGCCTTAATAATTTTATGAGTAAATTACACGAATGATCTCTATGGTTTAGAGTAATTTATGCGTTTGCTCACCAACTTATTATGTTAACTCGGAATGTCCCTACTTTTTGTTTTTGTTAAACATTTGGTCCCTGTGTTACCTTAAATTACTATTTTTTTTCATTGATTTTTTAATTTATTTAAATAAACACACCCCCAACTCCACCACTCAACTTACCGTACCTACAACACTTATTTTTCCTATTTAAATAATAGTTTTTTTAGGCAAAACAGTGACCAAGCACGTAAAAGAAACAAATATTAGGGACCAAACACATAACAAAAACAAATAGTAAAACCTTTCTGAGTTAAAAAATTAAGTTAGGTGCGCAAATTATCTCAAATCATAGGGACCATTCATGTAATTTACTCTAAATTTATCCGTTTTTTCTATAAGTATAAGTTAATCTAAAAAATGGCAAAATATACTATCCGAAGTACGAATAGTTAGGGGTGTTGGACTTATCTTTTTGGAGGCCAAAAGTTCTTTTGACAAAAGTTACAAAAAGTCAGGATTTCCTCACTTTTCCAAAAAGTTATTTTTCCTTATATCAAAAATCCAAAAATTGTTTTTAAAATGTTTTTACAAAACACCTCTTTGCAAAACAATATATGAAACTTTGAATCTGTATAGAGTTAGGCTATCCAAAGGCTACACACCTATCGCAGATGCAAGTTAATCTGTTTGATCAGTAAAAAAAAAATAGTAAGTTTAATCATTTATAAAGATGTCATATCTCAATGACTCAATGAAAGATATAACGCAAATATATGGATGATAGCTAACGCCTTTAATTAAAGTAAATGTGACACCCACCTGTCCACCTCCATAAAGAGCACTTGACTTGGTAAAGTTTTTTTACCGCTGGTAAATAACTCATTAAATAGACTAGAAAAGGTTTAGAAGGTACAAAACGATAATAAGTTGGAAACTAGTAAACAATTTTTTTTCTTCAACAAATCATCGTATTAGCACTGGATCACGTTTCTTTTCAAAAAATCTACACTTACAATGACGTGGTGAAAGTTTGTGAATGTAACAACCAAAACAATCTCTTAGGATGCGTTTGGTTGGCAGAAAATAAATGGAATTCGAACGAGAATAATTTCAATTCTCTCGAATTTATGCGTTTGGTTGGATTTAGAGGGGGAAAAAGATTCCTAAATGAAATAATTTTCTATCACATGGAGGAAAATGAATTCCTTCCAAAGTTTGATGGAAAACATTCATTCTTCTCAAAGAAAGTGGCAGATTATGAAAATAATCGTTGTACTTATCAGAAAACCCGTCACTACTACCACTACCACCATTACCATCACCGACCACCACCGCTACCATTGTCGCCGCCACCACCACCATCATCGCTGCCGCCGGCACTGACCACCCACAACCACCACCACTGCCACTGACCATCCCGTGTCGTCACCACCACTACCACCACTATCGCTGCCACCGACCACCACCACCACCGACCACTACCGCCACCGTTACCACCACCACTACCACTACCGTCATCCACCAACACCTCCACCACCACCACCACCACTACCAACGCCACCACCACCATCACCATCACCGTCACCACCACCACCACTACCATCACCCACCACAACTACCACCACTACCACCGACGTCGCCACTACCACCGACATCGCCACTACCAACACCATCATCGTCGTCGTCACCACCACCAACGTTGCCACCACCACAGCCACTACCACCACCAACACCATCATCGTCGTCGTTACCACCACCATCCACCACTGCTACCATCACCACTACCACCTCCACCACAAGCAACACCACCGCCACTATCACCACCCTTGTCGCCGCCACCATCACCGCCACCTACAATTGTCGTTGTTGCCATCACTGTCGCCGCACCACCGCCACTGCCCCCACCACCACTACCACCACCGCCTAAATTTTACCGTTTTTATAATTTATATAATGTATATTTATATATAAGTTAGAAAACAAGGTAAAATTAAGCAAAAACAGGAAAAGGTGGAATTTTGTCATTTTACATGAATTCTAATTCCATTTCCTACTAAACCAAGCAGAATCTAGAATTAATTCTAATTCCATTTCTTGCCAACCAAACAACATATGGAATTGGATTCAAATTCCTGACAGATTCCTTTTTCAATTACAATTTAAATTCATTCAGCAACATTCAGCGAACCAAACAACACCTTACTCTTGTTTCTGGTCACAAAACCGATGATATGTCATCTGGACCTAACTACACAAGGTGGAATTCTACTTGTTTTATATTTAAGAATAGGGTAAATGTCACTGTAGCCCTACGAAGTTTCATCATTTGGTTTAAATGGTCCCTTTTGTTTTTTTTTTTTTTTGGCATTTAAGGGGTACAAAGTGTAGTTTTATCGGCTAAAATGGTCCCTTGATCTGTTTTAAGAGGTTTCTTAGCCAAGTCATAGTCCAAGTCATCTAATGAGTTCAATCTGAGTCAACTCGCCCTACACGTCACCGAGTTGAGTCGAATCGTTTGCTTGGGCCCTAAGGGTCACTGTGGTCCCAATATATATAAAAGGTATGGTTTAATAAATCAAATCCTTTTCACGAGGGTCACTGTGGTCCCAATATATATATACCCATTTTCGGCCAAACATTTACCGACAAGAAGGAGACAATCCTTTTCACGAGAATCACAACATGGCTACCCCACCACCGTCACCAGATTCGATATCTTTAAATTCTCGAGACCGGATGAACTTCAATGACATGCACATAATATTTTGCGATTGTGAGGAGAGAATGGCGGAAACACAGGTGGAGATGGATCGCATTAAGGAGGAAATGGGGCGTGATTCTGTGATATCAAGGGTCGAAATGCTTGTTGTGCAGAGTCGATTAGACTGTAACGATAAGAAGATGCAAGCTATGACAGTTGTGCTGGTGGGACTCATGGTGGTGACGCTTGGTTTTCTTGTGGACAAAATGCACACTCTAATGTAATCATGATTCTGGTGTTGTTTGTTGTCTTAGGTTGTCTGTGTTTTTTGTGTTAATTTGCAATGTTGTCTATTAGGGTTTATGTGGATTACTATCTTTTTGGTGTAATCGTTTGAAGTGGATGATGAAGTCCTGTCTTAGTAGGCATTTTGTATAAATGACTATGTAATCGTTAACTAAGCTATATATCAGTTTAACATTTAAATAAACTATTTTTATAACACTAGCCCAAGAATTGTCCCGTTAGTTAATGACATACTTGGGGGTATTTTTGTCATTTGACATTGTAGTCACGAATATATACCACTCACATAGATCTGTTACCATTTAATCCTTGTTTTTTGCTTGCTTGTCCTTCTCTCGGTGCAAATTGAAGGTATGAAGATGGAAGGAAGCATGAAATCAGTGGAATGTTCCTATGGGTAGGATGCTATAATACGAACCTCAACCACTCGGAGCAACCCAGGACGACCCTACGCTTTCCCCAAAAAAGGTAAAAAGTGATTGCAACTTTCCTTGTACTGTATCCCTAGATTTGAAAACGATTTTCTGCATAAATCATTTGTTTCTCACAAATAACTAATCTCAGGATCCCGGAAATAGGTTTATTTGTTAGGTAGATGAAGTTGATACAACAAGCACAACTGGTGAGGCTATCATGATTGCAACTTTGCATAGGTCGAATAAGAAGCTTCAGTCTGATGTTTAGAAGATGAAAATTGTTTATTTCTTAGTTTGACTATTTTCTTTGACATAATAGTGTACAAGTTGTAATGGGTTGTTAATGGTATTTTCTTGATGATTTGTAATAATTTGGATAAATGTGGCTCTGTAATCCTGTTGGAAATTAATGAAAACATCGTTATTTAGTGGACCACAAAAGTTGTAATGGGCTATTTTTTTTGTCATACTACTGTCCCACTTTATCAATAATTTGCATGGACATATTTTAATTGGAAATTAGTTTAGTGGACCACATAGATATACAATAATACAGGAAGTTATTAACACAACCATGCACGTCCATTACATAATATTAAGTTGTATATCGGATCTCAAATAACATAACCATACACATATATGTAACACAACCAAATGTACTAAAAGCATGCATCAAACATCCATACGTAAATCCAAGAACATCCAACAAACATCCATAAGTAAATCCAACAACATCCAACAACTTAAATACAAAACAAACACATTATCCTTATTCAATATCTAGTAGATTAGCACTTGTATTCCCTTATACATTCTTTCCTTCAAACCCTCTTAGCCAACTTCTTTTTTTATAATCCTTTCAGAATGTTTCCTTGTCCTTGTAGCCTCTTTTCCTTTAGGTTGTGTTCCACTACCTCCTTCACCTCGATTACCCCCCTTCATTTGTTTTTTTTTCACTTCCTCCTTCACCTCCATTACTACCTTCATTTGTTTTTGTTCCACTACCTCCTTCACCTCCATTACTTCCTCCATTTTCTTTCTTTTTCCTTTTGGCCTTAAGTTTTTTGGGCTTGTCAACTTTAGGACATGTAACCTTGTTATGTCCAACTTCTTTACACACACTGCATAAAATTATCTTTCTAACCTTTGAGACCGTGTGCCATGTATCCTTTTCACTTGGTTCCTTTCTTCTATTCACTTTCGGTCTGCCTGACATTTTTTCCTCAATGGTGGTAGTGGTGGACTATAGTCGGTACATGGCCACATATTGCTCCCATTCATCCCCTTCATTGGATACTTGTAAGTGTTCCTGTAAAATGCTCCAAAGTACATTGGATCCACATAACTTCCAACATCCCTGTTAAGAAAGGAAATGGTTGCAACTGAATGCACACAACTATAGCCATTCAGTTGCCACACTCTACACGAGCAGGTTTTCTTGTCTAAATCCACCATGTAAGACTCAGCCATGTTTCTTGTCTCGAACTGGTTTAAACCAGTTGGTAGAACCTGCAAGTATCTAAACACATTGGATGGAAGTTAGTATATGTTTATAGTAATCAAAGTAAACATATTAAATTATATTTACCTTTGAGATTTTTAAGTTTATTAAGTAAGGTTGTAATTGCAGGACATGGTTTAAACTCAGGCCATGAACTACCTTTCATGCTCAAATTAAACTATCTTTCCATAACATACAATCTAATTTCCTCTAGCATTGTGATGATTGGTTTTTTCCTTGCATCTCTTATGACATTGTTAAAACTTTCAGATAATCAATTTCTACTGCATCACACATCCTACCCTCCTGAAAGAAAGCTCTGCACAATGATTTAGGGTTCTTCTCCATAAGATATTCAAAGGCTGCAGGGTTAAGATTTTGGATTTCCTTCATTGCTGCATTAAACAAAGGCTCAGTGGATGCTTTGCATGCCCTCCAAAACATCCTCTCATAATGTACTCCTGTGAATCTTTTCTTAAAGTTGGCTACAGTATGTCTTGCACACTGCCTATGTTTTGCAATAGGAAAAATGTCTTTCACAGCCTCCAACAAACCCTACACCATAAAGGGAAATTATTAAAACAAATAACTACAATTAGACTAAAATTAAAGGATATGGTAGTTAACATACCTTATGTTGATCTGACATCAAAGTAATACCAAAACCATTTTCCATTCCTAGGTCATCCCTTCAATTCTCCAAAAAGCATTTCCAATTCTTTTCGTTTTCCCCACAAACAACTGCCCATGCAATTGGAAATATGTGATTATTAGCATCCTTTCCAATTGCACATATTAACTCTCCTATACATAAGCCTTTCAAGAAACACCAACCATATTTATTACTCTTCTTCAACTACCTCTGTCACAACTAGTATTTTAGCTAGAAAATTATATTCTCAAGTAAACATCATCTATTGTAAGGCATGTATTCTAAGTAAAAATCATACTCTATGCTTAATCAAACCCATCCATTTGAATCCAAACTCTTGATTTGAGTTCAAAACCTAATACAATACATTCCATATAGTCAACTATGGGTTGAAACCCCTATAAATCCTGGTTCAAGTTAATATGGACTAGGATCCTCTTATTAGGCCTAATGGACCAATAAACTTTCAGTTTAACTACTTTGGGCTTGGAACTCTATTTGGGCCCTAATTGGACCCACATTCATTAAACTATAGCATTTGGGCCATAATGGCCCTAGAATGTCTCATATCATTTTCATGGACCTTATTGGGCCAAAACCCACATAAATGATGCTAATGGGCCTAAAACCCATTGTGTTTACCCTTTTGGGCCGTAAACACACATGTGGGCCCAATGAGCCGAAAACTTCCTTATTAGGCCTTATAAATTTGGTTGATAATCAATACTAGCCCAACAATTCTTTTTCTTTTCACCTCCATCTCCATTCTCGGGTTTAAAGAGAAAAAAAAAGAGAAAATGAGATTTATTAAGGACTTTGACACCTCCTCATTGCTTAATGGTAATCCATGAAATATCCTCCATATATCTAGAATTAAACCTACATGTAATAACCAAGCTAACCCCTCTCTCTTCCTTCTTAATCTCGGCTGAGAGCTACTCCCCACCATCACCCTTCTCCATTTTCAAACACATTACTCTCTCTAAATTCTCCAAAGTAAGCCTCTCACTTTCCTCCTAAAAATCGTGACTTGGTGTGTGTTTTCAAGAGGTTTTCATCAAGTTCTTCACACTCTTGGTAAGTTGTTATTGTTGGATTATTGTCTAAGTCCGTAACTATAATTGGTATGTACTTGACCCGACTCTGCACGGTCCATTTGGGTTGCATGGTATCGGAACATTTGGATAGACCGTTTGTGAGAAGAGGACATTTGTGACATATTAATATATTATAAGATCTAATATATTAATATGAAATCATGTTATTTAATTAGTATAGATCAAGAATTAATTTGGACTTAATTAAGTGCTCAAAAGAGACTAATTAAATATACGGGGATTGATTGCGTAAATCATTCATTCTTATATATGTGGGCTTATGATCCAAGATTCCTTATGTTGGGTTTAACCCATGAGGTGACCCATGGATACTCTATGGAGGTTAAAACACATGGAGCATAAGGAATGGGTAAAGTCATGAGTTACATGGTGTAACCCTAATAGCCACACTATATAAAGAACCCTTTAGCTTAAGAAATTGGCACTAGTGATACATATATGAGGGCTAGCCAATTTGAGCATGCGTGTCTTCTTCTCATGGTTATTCCATGTGTTGGTGATGTTGTGTGAACCATTTGAGGTGTCACACTTGGGGTACTAGGCTCTTGAGCTTTATGGAGTCAAGCTACATCAAGAGGTATGTATTCTAACTTGTTATATTACCCAAGTATTAAAAGATTGTATGCTATATAAGGTAATACCTTGGAAAATTCATATTTGCATGTATAATAGAGAAAACATAGATCCAAGGTATTTAGGGTTGCATGTACACTTAGGAGTGTTAGAATGCTCAAAACCCAACAGTTATCATACACAAATACTTACTCTCCATTTTATGTTGAGAACTCTTCCTTACAAAGGTTCATTTCGTGTTCTAGCTTCCTAGGACCATCTAAGTTCGAAACTCCTTCCAAAGAAGCACTCAAGGCCGAAAACAACATCATCTCCTCTCATCTCTTCATCAAAACCGAATTCAAAACCCAATGTGAGTTCATACCCCTTGTTTTTCGGTTTTACAATTTTTTGAGCGAGGATACAAGTTGCTTATGTGCTAGATCTATGTATTTGTGCATGTTTATGTGTGATTTCTAAGTTATATGTTGTGATTATGTGAGGAACTTCATAGATCTCGACAATATATGTAAACTAAACCACTTTATACAACTTACCTTGAAGATAAAAGTATTATACATGTTAAAGATGTTGAAAGACTAAGCTCGTGCTTGTAAAAAGGACCACTTTTGATAAGTGGGAAATCTCCAATAAAGTCCTAATATTTTAGGCCAGTTTACCATTTAGTCCCAGATTAAATTTTGTTTACAAAAAAGGACAGATTACCGGCTAAAACTTCGGAATAACCCTTCGTGGCCGGTTTCACAGATTTAGCCAGTATCTCATCTTTTTTCGTCAATTAATCCAAATTTTGGGGCTTTTTCATTAATTAATCAAAATTTTAGGGCTTTTTCATTATTTATTACCAATAAACCAAAATATTTGGAATTTTCTGAAGATTACCTTTAAACTAGTATATATTACATGATCTAACTTAATATGTATCATTCCCTGTCTTCTTTCTTATGCTCTTCTAGGTTCACCGTGTGTTTTTGTCGTCATCGTCAAACCCAACAACAAAAATCTCACTCACAAGCATCGTTAACTCCATTGATTTTCCAAAATCATCCATTCACAACTCTACGATCATCTTTCAATCTCCAAATAAAGAAATGAGAAAATCATTGTTGATTATGTGGATGCCCCTATTATCTAACCATGACTTAAACCATGGTTCCAATACTCAGATGTTCCTATTACCTAACCATGACTTGAATCCTATTTCGAACTCATATACTATTCGCATTGTCCAAAGTGTTGTTCACAATAAAATACGAATCCCACATGGTTTAACCACTGATACATTGGCTCAACTCTTACATGACCCTTGTTTCCTTACAATAGGGTTTGAAAACCATGAAGAATGAACCATTAAGCTTAAAAAAAACTCAACATAGGTAAAAAAAATCAACTCGATATTATGTACTGAAAACCATGAAGAATGTTAATTCTAATTGTAAAAAAATGTCAACAATCTATCCATCTTAAATTATTAAAATATTAATTTGGTATACCTACGAGCTACGATTCCAACACTCGGATGTTCCTATTACCTAACTATGACTTGAACCTTATTTCGAACCCATACACTAATGGCATTGTCCATAGTTTTCTTAACAACAAAATACAAATCCCACATGGTTTAACCACTAATACCTTGGCTCAAGTCTTACTTGACCCTTGTTTCCTTACAATAGGTGTAACATTCGACTCCCAGGTATAATATTTAATTAATTTATATTCTTGTAGTCTGATCAACTTGACGAGTTGGAGGCTGCAACTCGCCGAGTAGAGAGTGTTAATAGTCGCGTAATTTCTAGAGTCTACTCGACAAGTTGGAGGACCCCAACTCGACGAGTAGGAGCTGAGTGTAAAAACCCTAATTTTCAGGGTTTGGGTCCTATTTAAAGGACCTTAAGCCTTCATTTCTGCTTCCCTTATCATCTTAACACTCTGAGAGTAGGTACTTCTCAGGATCGCGGGAAGGCGCCAGCTTGCTTGTATACATCAGTTAGAAATCATGGTTTGAGGATTCTGGGATTTTATTAAACATTCGTTGACTTGTGTTTTGACAATTTATACATTTTGTGGTTTTTGGAAAATGTGATATTGAGTTTATGTGATTTTAAAAATGAAATTTTTATTTGGAAGATTAGAGTGTTACAATAGGGCTTGAAAACCATGAAGAATGAACCATTGAGCTTAAAAAACTCAACATATGTAAAAAAATCTCAACTCGATATTATGTACTGAAAACCATGAAGAATTTTAAATCTAATTGTAAAAAAAGTCAACGAGCTATCCATCATAAACTATTAAACTATTAATTTGGTATATCTACAAGCTATCCATCAATAAGATTGTGTTCCGATCTTTATCAAAAAGTTCATCATTTATTGGTTTTTGTCTTGCCAAAAACTAATGCATTCCTCTGGAAGCCCCAAATAGACTAAAATATAATAATGACAATTGTTGTGATGTTACGTTTAAGTCATAATGACAATTGGTGTGATATTACAATAATTGTCATTATTACGTTTTAGTCTATTTGGGGCTTCCAAAATGCTTTACTTTTTGACAAAAAAAAACAATAAATGATGAACCATGTGAGATTCATCTTATGTTGGGGCTTCAATAGTGTTGTAAGGAAACAAGGGTCAAGTAAGGCTTGAGTCAATGTATCAGTGGTTGAACATGTGAGATTCGTCTTCTATTGTTAACAAAACTATGGACAACGCCATTAGTGGATGGGTTCAAGTCATGGTTAGGTAATAGGAACATCAAAGTGTTGGGACCACTGTTTAAGTCATGGTTAGGTAATTGGGACATTCACGCATTCAACAAGGATTTTCTCCGTTCTTTATTTGGAGATTGAAAGATGGTCATAGAGTTGTGAATGGATAACTTTGGAAAATCAATGGAGTTAATGAGGCTTGTGAGTGAGATTTTTGATGTTGGGTTTGACGACACCGATAAAAACACACGGTGAGCCTAGAAGAGCATAAGAAATAAGACATGGAATAGTACATATTAAATTAGATCATATAATATATATTAGTTTAAAGGTAATCTTCAGAAAAGTCCAAATATTTTGGTTTATTGGTAATAAATAATGAAAAAGCCCTAAAATTTTGATTGATTAATGAAAAATCCCCAAAATTTTGATTAATTAACGAAAAAAGACGAGATACCGGCTAAATCTATGAAACCGGCCACGAAGGGTTATTCTGAAGTTTTAGCCGGTAATCTGTCCTTTTTTGTAAACAAAATTTAATTTGGGACTAAATTGTAAACTGACCTAAAATATTAGGACTTTATTGGAGATTTCCCTTTGATAAGTAAACAAAAAGAATGGAATTTTTATGAAACTTACGGTTTTACATGGACTAAAAGAGTAATATATACATAAAAATGGTTCTTTATGATAACCATAGTTTTAAAAGGGCCAAAAGTGTTAAATTTCATATAATGGGCCTTAATGTGGGCCTTCACGGTTTCTTTGGGCTTAAATTGTAAATTTATGATTTTTATGGATTAAATTGTCAATTTACACAAATTTGAGCCAAAAACGTAATTTTACGGTTTTATGGGTTGAAATTGTCACTTTATTTGGATTTGGCCATAAAATGTTGTTTTTACAAAACTTGGGTCGAAAATGCCATTTTTATCTAAATTGGGCTGAAAATGTAAATTATATATATATATATATATATATATATATATATATATATATATATATATATATATATATATATATATATATATGATGAAAATGTCATTTTTATCTAAATTGGGCTAAAAATGTAAATTATATATATAGCTAGGCCGAAAATGTAAATGTTTATAATAATGGGCTGAAAACATCAACTTATATATATACTTGGGCCAAAAATGTTAATTTATATACAAATGTGCTAAAGACTTAAATTTTCATGTTTATTGGGCCTAATATGTATAATCCATGTTAGTGGGCCTTAGTGGCCCATTTACATGCTTATTGGACATGGATTATACGTTACATATTTATTGGGCCTCAGTGGCCCATTTACATGCTTATTGGGCATGGATTATACATTACATGTTTATTGGGCCTTAGTGGCCCATATACATGCTTATTGGACCTAAATTATACATTAAATGTTTATTGGGCCTTAGTGGTCCTTCTACATGTCTGTTAGGCCTCGTACATTCATATACATACTCATTGGGCTTTTCAAACATAACATGCACACGGAAACATTATATTATATAATACAATATTCGCGTAAACTCAGTTAAGGATGCTAGTGAGACATGTCGGTTGATACCTCTTGAGTGTACAATCGTAGCATGTAGTTATAACCAGAGTCTCCTGGAAGGAGAGCGAGAGTTTGTGTATAGTTCTATACGAGGTGACACCCCACACCTGAGTTGTTCACTACAGCTAGACTAGGCCAGTTTAGGGTGACAAACCTTACCTTAAACAAGTTGGCACCTAAAAAATGTCACAACAGGCGAATTTGTCATAATCAAGTATGGTTAAAACGACCCACATAGAGATTCTCTCCATCATAAATTTTACGGAAGACATAAAGAATCTTGTTAATACAAAAACATACATACACTGATATTCGATCTTAGGGTTTGAGACCACGACACTTTGTAAATAGAAAATATAGGATTTTCTGGGGAAACATACAGTTAAACAATACCTTCTACTTACAACAGAAAACACAGGGTTTCTATCCAAATTACATTCTTAAATACATCTCAACAATAGAAAACACACATGCATTAATACTTGATTTTGATACATCACTTTCAAACCATTTTATAGAAAATATTGGATTTTCCGGTGTTTCACGAACAATACAAAACTTTTCTTCAAACATGCTTATGAACTCACCAACATTATATATGTTGACATTTTCAAAATAACTTGTATTCTCAGGGAATCATTAAGCAGAAAGGTCTGCAAGAACATGTGGAATTTGTATTATTTTGTTATCGTCATACATTGAATATTTTTGGCATGTAACTTATGATACTATACTTGATGTAAACAATGTTGGATGTATTTTGATATGTATGATGATGGTGTTGTCTTGTTTCAATTATATACATTGTGATGATATTATAAGATGAAGTAACACACAAGCCCCCATACGTTTTCCGTCGTCTGGTTCGGGGGTGTGACAACCTCTCCATCCTTGCTTTAGTCCCTCAAAACATACGTAAAAGTTACTGAAATAAATCTTCCCATCAGGCATACTATTGACACCAATCTTCACAATTGATCCAGGGTTTGATCTTCTTATCTCCTCACCATAAGACCAAAGTTTTGAATAGTGCTCAACAAGTGTTCCTTCAATTAGCTCAATGGCATGTTTCTTTGCTCTCTTACACTGTCCCATACTCACATCTATTCCAAAAGTTAGTTTGACCTCTTCTTTAAGCATCCTAACACTCATTTTTTTTTCTTATTTAAGAACTTAGTTGTAAAATGGCTGCCAATCCAAGCATAACTAACAATTGATCCCAATTTGAAATTTCTTGCACAATTGTGCTCATCTATGAGTGACTTAATCTGGAAAGATTGTTCTTCACTCATCCATGAGGCACAAAGTCTAAACTTACACTGGCCAGAATAACATTTCACTAAAAGTCTCATACTATCATTTTTCTTGTAGCACAACTAATATCCATTAGCAACAGCATAATTACATAACATATGTTTTAACTGTTTTGGACTTTCAAATCTCATACTTAACACAAGTTTTTTGTTTTTTCCAGTTAACATTTTCATTATAAGTTGTTACTTCCTCAACAATTGTGTCATTGTCATCCATACGAAAATATGCATCCTCATGAGGAGGACTTGATGAGATTGACTGCACCTTGGGGCATAACTTGCTCAACAAATCATCATTTATGGTCTTATTCATAGGAGTGGAATCAACATGTCCAAGGTCATCATGTACATTACCTTGCAAGTCATCAATCTCATTCTGAAAAGCTCCCAGGCTATGCAACTCCTCATTATTCCCCCTACACCCGACTTCAGGACTGCAAACTTCAGCTTGGTCATCCACTATCCATTGATGGACATTAGAACCAAGATGATCCATGTAAACTTGGATTACACATCCATTGTCATACCCTACTTGAATAAACTCTTGGTAGTCTTTCTCGATGGCTATTATCCTCAATCCATCAGGAAAATCTATATCTAGCATGCAAAAATACACATTCACACATTCCTCGTTTGCAAATCTTTGAATAAACAATAGAAATTCCTTCAAGTCCATTCCCGCAAAATCGACGTCTTCAAAGCGTTGCTCAGCTCCATCTTAGTAACTTATTGTGGGATACCTAGTAAAAATGCCAGCAAAATGAAGATCGCCCTCCATATACACAACCATAACATCGATTTGGAGAGATAACAGTAAAAGAAGAACGGGGAAGAAGATAGTGGCGGGTGAGTATGTTATTTACAAAAGGGTTAAGTAGGTCAAAAGGTCATTTATTGATGTGGTAATGAAAATTTCGACGTGGCAATATTTTAAATGACATGTCTTATGATACCTGCTGACTAGGATGGGGCTAACCGGCTGACCCCTTCATTTTCTATAGAATGGCTTCAAGAGTACGTAAAACTACACTTTGTACCCCTTAAATGCCAAAAAAGAAATAGTGACATTTACCCTTAAGAATATTTTACGACAAAAAAAATGTTTAAAAGTTTTTCATAACTAGAAGAAAAAAAAAGATGTGCTATCACAATCCCGATGGACATTGGAATGAACACCAAGAATTATGCAGACTTTTACAACTTAAAAAAAAAAAGAAATCAATGTTATTAGGTTGTCCGACATGGGAGGCCAAGCGACGTGTGAAGTCTAACGTGACTGGCCAACCTAGGGATGAGCATTAGAACCGCCGAAACTGGAACCGGACCGGAACCGGAGCCAGAATTGGTAATAAGGTCCGGTTACCGGTTCTCCATTTTTATGAAAACCAGTCCCGGTTCTAAAAATCGGAACCGGTTTAACATTTTTTTCATTTTTTAAAATACGCATAACTTACTCATATGAAGTCGGAATTATTTGATTTTTTTTCCAACATATAATTTGGAGTTTGTAGTTCATTTTTTACTGTACAAACATGTGTTTTAGTTAGATATTGAATCAGACACATGCCCGAAAGAAAGAATATCGATGTTGCGTTTTTTTCTATTTCAACATTTTTTTTGTTTTTTTTTTTAATCTGTCATATTTTTTTAAATAAGCCAACTCAATCATATGACGTCGGAATTACTTAATTTTTTTTTTCAGCATGTAATTTGGTGTTTGTAGTTCATTTTAGACTATAAAAACACATATTTTGGTTAGATATTGAATCAGTTATAGACTTCGGAAGACAACATATCAATGTTGCGTATTTTCTGTTTCACCATTTGTTTTTTGAAATCTGTCCCGCTTTTAAAATACGCATAACTCACTCATATGAAGTCGAAATTACTTGATTCTTTTTTCATTGTGTAATTTAGTGTTTGTACTAAAATTTAGAATGTAAAAAGTCATAATTTGGTTAAATATTTAATCATTTACAAGCTCCGGAAGATAACATATCATCTATAATATTTTGAACAAGTTCTATTTTGAAAAATAACCGAAAAACCGGAACCGGAACCGGAACCGGCGGTCCGATTCCCGGTTCTTATAATATACGAAAACCGGTTCTGGTTCCGAACTGGTCTTGTTCTAAAGCTCATCCCTAGGCCAACCTACGCATGAATACCTCTCCAAACGGGCATAGGTGTCATGCGACGTGAACCCCGCTATGAGCGAAGAGGAAGATTTTGATTGGTTAATGTCAATTTAACTGTTTTGCGTGCTTTAGAGGAATTAAAAAAAATCAAAATTTAAATTTAAACTTAATCCATTTACGAATAAATACATACAGTTGAACATATTTTTACATCCCTTAAAACACACTCTTTCATGAATATGAATAATTTTTCTACTTCAATTTCTTCTTCTTCATCATAATGATGGGTTGGTTTTCCACACGTTGTTGTCAATGGCACACAACATTGTACGTCAGATAGTCGAACATTCAAATGTCGAGAAGAAGCGTGGAATTTCGATCAACCAGGATCGTATCACGACAAACAAATTTTTGGTACGTGATTACTTTGCCCTTGATAGTTTATACGACCTATCGAAATTCGAAAATCATTTTCGTATTAGTAAAAATTTATTCTTACGTATAACTAGAGATTTGACAAATAATTATGAGCTTTTTCAATTGAGATGAGATTCTAGAGGTAAACGTGGTTTTATTAGAATTCAAAAATGCACAACAACTTTTAGACAATTAACATACGGCATAGTCGTAGACACATCAAATGAGTATTTTAAAATGTCTAAGAGGACGTGTCGAGAATGTGCATATCTTTTTTGTGAGTATATTATAGATCTTTATGGTGATCTATACTTGCGAAATCCAACTACAAGCAATGTCGAAGAGTTGTATACTGCATATCAAGCTAAACATGGTTTTCCAAGAATGTTTGGTAGCATTGATTGTATATGTTGGGTGTGGGAAAATTGACTCAATGCATGGCGTATCAATTCACGCGGGGTGATCATGGTGTGCCAAATATTATATTAGAAGCAATTGTTTCACATAACTTATGATTTTGGCATGTATTCTTTGGTGTGGCGGGGTCAAACAACGATTTGAATGTGTTTGGAGTATCTCCGCTATGTAACGACATTTTTCAGGGTAAAGAACCAAACATGTTATACGTTGTCAATGGACATGAATATAATTATGGGTATTACCTTCGTGATGAGATATATCAAGTGTACGCTACATTTGTCAAGTCATACGTATAACCGTTCAATGAAAAACGCAAATTGTTTAAGTTCACACATGAATTTGCAAGGAAGGATGGCGTTTTGAGTCCTCAAACAAAAGTGACACATAATCAAACATCCGACACGAGCATGGGATAGGGCAAATTTATAAAGGTGATGAAAGCTTGTGCTGTTTTACATAACATGATAATAGAAGGAGATGGTAGGGCTATTTGTATGTATAGTCTGAACGATAGACTTAATCCACTTGCATTAATATAAGTCAGCAACCCATCATAAATCACATGACTTTTTGAAATACAAAACAGGGTAACACATCACAATTTACATCACAATTTGACTGAGCACATATGACAAAAGCAATCCGAACAACACGATGACAATGCCGACGAAGGAAATGAGGATGCGGATGATGAGAACGAGGTCGATGACGATGACGACGAGTAGTATTTTTTATTTGCTAGTTTAATTTCAATGTTTTTTATTAGTAATGTAAGCTTTAATTTTTATGTATTTTCAATTTCTAATGCTCATGTATTAACGTTTCATTTTTTTTTATGTTTTTTTTATTAGTAGAAGTTTTGTTGAATTTTAAAATTATGTTTTTTTATTTAATTTATTGTTCTTTTCTATTTGTAAAATATTTATTTATGTTTAATAATTCGGTTTTTTATTTAACATAATGTAAAAGAAGATAAATAATACGGAGTGATAATCATTTCCAAATTATAGTTACGTGGTAATGAAGATGTAGTGGAGATGATATGACAACATTATTCTAATGGGTTGAAGATGATTATATCTTTTAGGTTTATGATGTGTTCATTATCCTACAAGTTTCTTAATTAAAATTTTGTATTAATGACATAAAAATTATCCCAGTACAAGTTGTCATCTAAATACTTGTTATTTGTGTCTGCGGTGTAGTAATTTTAATTTCATAAATTATCGGCAATTCAAATAAATCCAAAACCGAACCAAAAGTTTTCAATGTTTATTTTCAGTTAAACTTTCAATGGTTATTCCTTTATTATGCAAACAAATATGATCAATAAAGAAATCCATTTATTGATTAGTATTATACAAGTTTTTTAGGATTATTTCTGATTATAAAGATGAGGAGAGTGTTTACGTCTTTTACAGAGATAAGAAATTAGGAGCGAGTCCCGGTCCCATCTTTTTGAATGGGACAAAACAATTGCAAATTTTGTTTTATTGATATCAGTTCTAATTGTAGTCTAATGCATGTCAAACATAATATAATTTGTTCTTTTATGTCTTGTGCTACTTAAAACGGAGATTTAAATCATTTAATGTGATAAGGGGCAACGGGGAATAGTTTAGATGTCACCGAAATACGAACCATCAACTTTATAATATTTGCAAGAGGATGCTAGTAAACAATAACGAACTTACATCCCAAGTAGCGAATTGATAAATTATATAGCATTAAACTTTATACAAACACATGAGTGTTAAAAATATTAGAAAAATCTTAATATTTTAGTTTAGTGGAGTTTAGTGGAAAGAAAAGAAACCTCAATTTTCGATTCTAGAGTGGAGTGGTTTCGGAACCCATTTGTTCTCTTGGTGGCTGGTTGGATAACTCACTGCCTAATCAATGAACATAAAAGACCACTTCTATTACCCATCAAAAAGCAAATCCATGTATAAGAACTTGCACAATATTTGTGTAGATGAGTGTGTGATATTGCGGAAGAAGACTCCATTCAAGAATTTTCCTATTAGATAAAATTTGATTTCATTAACACAACCATTTGGCAAACTAAAAATATTTTGAGTAAATTACACGAATGGTCCCTATGGTTTGGGGTAATTTGCACGCTTAGTCCCTAACTTATTTTTTTAACTCGTAAAGTCCCTATTGTTTGTTTTTGTTGCGCGCTTGGTCCCTACTTTTTGTTTTTGTTACGCGATTAGTCCCTATTTTACCTAAAAAAAACTATTATTTAAATAGGAAAAAATGGTAGGATAAGTAAGATAAGGTGATGGGGGTTGGGGTGTGTTTATTTAAATATTTTAAAAAATCAAGGGCAAAATATTTTTTAGGTAAGACAGGGACCTAACGTGTAACAAACACAAATAATAGGGACCTTCTGAGTTAAAAAAATAAGTTAGGGACCAAACGTGCAAATTACCTTAAACTATAGGGACCATTCGTGTAATTTACTCAAATATTTTATTTTCAAATTTAGGATTAAATATTTGTATTTTTACCTTTTTCTATTAGTGCTTTTAAAATCATATAATTATAAACAATATGGTTATGTCCGATCCGAAATCAGGTAAACCGGATATCCATTTTCCAATAAAAAATTTGATTTGGATTAAATCCAAAAGTCGACTTTGAAAAATCAAACCGATCCGATCCCGATTAAAAAAAAATCCTAATCCCAAATTTATCTGGACTTTTGTGCAGCGTTTTCTCCATAATTGGCTCAGATAATTGATAATTCCTAAGGGTTAATGTCATAAAAACCATCAAGTTTTTAGGGTTTTGTCGGTTTTTGCCAAAGTTGAAATTTATGTTGGTTTTTACCCAAACATTTTCGGAAAAATGTTCGGTTGTACCCTTTTACCGGTGATAACAGGTTTTTCAGGTTACCATTATATTAAATTCGCAAAAAAACCCTTAAGTTTACTATTTTTTTTGCGTTTTTACCCTTAAGTTTATAATTTTTTTTTACAGTTTTACCATAAGTATATTTTTTTCATAATATACATATTCATATGATTTTTCTACTTGAATACGTATAATATGGAAAAAAATACATAGGGTAAAAGTCTAAAAAAAAATTATAAACTTAAGGGTAAAAACGTAAAAAAAAACCCTGTAAACTTAAGGGTTTTTTGCGAAGTTAATATAATAGTAACCTGCTATCACCCGTAAAAGGGTAAAACCGAACATTTTTTGGAAAATGTTAGGGTAAAAACGGACATTAAATTCAACTTTGGACAAAACCGACAAAACCCTAAAAACTTGTGGGTTTTTATAACATTAGCACCAAATCCTAATTCATAATAAGGAAGGATGAAGAGATTACAATAGTCTTCAATTTGGGCCTAAAGCCCAGTAGGCAGAACAGATGAAGACATGAACTAGTAACGTATGAATTGGGCCATAGAATTAGTTGGGCGGATAGGATAGACGTGCAAACGGTTGGCTTATTTGGATAAATATCAAACAGACAGTTACAATAAAAACTTCTATCATCAATTTCGAAAGAAAAAACAGCATTAGTGATTCAAGTACGAGGATTTTTGATGCTTGCAATGGTTGTCGAGGAAGAAGATCTCAAATTCACAAACATGACTAAAGGTATATATTTTCTTACATAAACTGAACATGATAACATTTGTGTTTGTAAGTATTATTCATTAATATAAGTATAACATGAATGTGGGAATGATGATGATTTTTATCAGATATTTTTTGTTATAAAAGTTAAAGAAGAAAAAACATACCTTAAAGTTTTAACTACCTTTTATAATATTATAATCATTGAAAATGCATTTTTGTATATAAAATATCTGTATAATATATGATAGATCTTCATCACTTTCTTTTGAAAGTTAAACGTGATAAACGTTGACACGTTAAGGGCACGAACCCAAATAAGCAATCCAGTGCGGGACGTTTGTGATAGGCAGTATCGATACGTGACGTGTCAAATTAATAACCGTAAGATGAGATTACTTTGAAGTCAAAAATTGGTTTGATGATGTCAGATATTGAAATGGAAACAGCTAATAAATTTTGAAAAATAGTCAAAGCATCGTCGGCAATGACTCAGAACCCCGTCGATTCTCTCATCTATTAGCTTTGGCGGTTAACTACACGCTGGAACTGAGTCATACTATCCTCATATTCTTCACTCGATTTTCCCTGCGCGTGTACATCACTTTCTAAAATATCTCAAATAAACCGTTAATATATTTCACGCGGTGATGGTGAGAGTGGGCAAGGCAAGCCTATCACGTGTATCAATCTATCTATCATCGCGTTTTTTTATAGGTGAAAACAGTAACATATAAATCTAATTTCAAACGAGGACTCAAAACTTTTCCAAATAGCAAACAAGGACCTCTCTCAAAACACCTATAAAAAACTTCGTATTTTTCATTGTTCATCATCAAAACAACACCAATTGTGTTATATCTCCTTTTTATTTTTCGTTATTCTCAACATGACTGTTTGCATCGACCAACCTCAATCAGGTAACTTTTTTTTTTGAATAGTTATTGTTTATAATAGAGAGTTGTTTGATGCTATGAATAATAACATTTTGTTCTTGTTTATTTGTAGATTCCGAGGTGGTGGAAAATAAGAACTATAGTAACAATAATAATAATAATAATAATACACATGAATTGGTATTAGATGGAGGGTTTGTAGTGCCTGATAATGTGGCTAGTGGTGGTTTTGATGCCCCAGAAATAAATGCATTTGGTCACACATTTAGGTATTTTTAAATTTTCAAACTCTCAAATAAGCGTTTTTTTTATAAACATCGACATCAATGAACGATGAATGATATTGAGATTGTTCTACCTTGTAGAGACTATGACGTCGAGAGTGAAAGACAGAAGCAGGTGGAAGAATTCTATAGGATGAATCACATTAACCAAACATATGAATTTGTGAAGAAAATGAGAGAAGAGTATAAGAAATTGGATAAGCTTGAAATGAGTATATGGGAATGTTGTGAATTATTGAATGAAGTCGTAGACGATAGTGATCCTGATTTGGATGAACCACAAATCGAGCATTTGTTACAGACAGCTGAAGCCATAAGGAAAGATTATCCAAATGAAGATTGGCTTCATTTGACTGCCCTTATTCATGGTATATATCTATATCTATATTTATATATTTAGATGTTTCATGGTGGATTATGTTGTTCATTATGGATGATATTTTTTTATTTGTAGACCTTGGAAAAGTTCTACTCCTGCCAAGATTTGGAGAGCTACCACAGTGGGCAGTTGTGGGTGACACACACCCTCTTGGTTGTGCTTTTGACGAATCAATTGTTCATCATAAGGTATATATATTTTTTTAATCTAGAGGTTAATTATAATTAATTCATAAAGATTATAGAATTAGTGACAATTGATAAATTATTTAATGTTTTTTATATATGGTGCAGTATTTCAAGGAAAACCCTGATGTTAAGAATCATGTTTATCAAACTAAGAATGGGATTTATTCGGAAGGATGTGGGCTTGAAAATGTGATGATTTCATGGGGCCATGATGATTATATGTACTTGGTATGAAATCTAAAACATATATATAAAAATATATATTTGTTCTTTTTGTGGATATGTTACCTTCAATGTAGGTCCCTAAAAGCATAATAAGTTTGATTATAATAAAAGAGAAATTAAAAACAATTTCTGCATTTTTAATTTGCAGGTGGCAAAGGAAAATGGGACTACTTTGCCTCAAGCTGGATTATTTATCATTCGTTACCATTCTTTCTATCGTAAGTTGCTATATATATTTAATATTATTTCTTAAAAGAAAATTAGAGTATGAATTTATTTTTTTAAATTCTGCCAGCAATGCATCGTTCTGGTGCTTATAAGCATTTGATGAATGAGGAAGATGTTGAGAACTTGAAATGGCTTCAAATCTTCAAGTAAGTACGCAAACTTTTGTGTACACGTAATGCAAATGTAATTAATGACATAAAAGTATTTAATTAATGATATATTATGTTTAATTGTTATTTGCAGTAAGTATGATCTTTACAGTAAAAGTAAAGTCCGTGTTGATGTTGAAAAGGTGAAGCCTTACTACCAATCACTCATTCAAAAGGTAAGACATTATTTTTTATGTGTATTTCATCAAATATTAATGAATTTTCACTTGATTACATTTTGTGTATTCCTTTTTTCAGTATTTCCCAGAAAAGCTAAGATGGTGAAGCAAGTTTCTACAAGATTGATAAGAGAAAAATTGATGATATATTGAGGGAACATTGTTGTACTACTGCAATTTGTAGTGTTGCTATCTATTTGATAAGAGAGTTGGGAAAAAGGAAGTTTGTTCATACGTTTTCGTTTTTATCCATTGAAAGATTTCTTTTCAAATTAATTGAATCTGTTATCTGTGTAATAATTTTTCATGTTTGCTTCGATAAATTTATAACAATACCAGACAAACAAGCTTGTTAACGTTTCGAATACGCTAAAATTACATATGGGACATTGTTGCTATTTTTATGTGCATGAAATCAATCTATTTCGTATCATATCATTACTATATTTATATTATATTATTTTTGAATTTTTTTAATATAATATATTCATAACAAGTTGACAAGATTTCTTTTATTGATTATTCTAATTTGAGCATCATTTTTTATGTATATATTAAGGATAAAAGAAACAATATATACAACAAAAATATAAACAATTAGAATATTAATAAGAAGTTTTATATTGGCTAAAAAGCTTAAATAGTTTTCAAAAATAATCATAGTCCAAGTATATATATATATATATATATATATATATATATATATATATATATATATATATATATATAGAGAGAGAGAGAGAGAGAGAGAGAGAGAGAGAGGTGTTATTTTGTTTAAAGTAATTATTGTGTTATTGTATGCATAAATATGGGTCAATAAAATTTACTTATTTTAAACAAGTGATTAATATATATTATTGAATTAAATATAATTGAAAAAATCATCTTAATTAACTATAAGGGTAATTTAATCAACTAATATAGATTTAATGAAGGAAAATTGCATTTTTTTAAGGGATCATAGATTCTATTAATTTTAAAAATCCGATTTTACGAATTATATTTCTTTTAATTCAGACATTCTGACAGAATCTGTTTATGAGTATATTCAAAAATAAAAATATTCTTAAACCATAAATAATAACAATATTCTTGAACCTATTTCTTGATGATGACATTAAAAACTTCTTGAAGAATAACAACTTCTTGTAGAATAACAAAATCTTGAACAATCAATTGAAGAATAAAAACAAAAAATACATTATTTCTTATAAAATACAGGTAACAATTGTTAAGAATTACATTTATTGTTAAAGAATAAAACTAAAAAAACAATTAAAACAGGGAAGAAAACATCAAATCTAACAACGACTAATACATTCTAAAAGAATAATGTGGTCCATTCTTTAAGCAACAACTTCTGCGATTCCAACAGAATTGGAATTCGTCATTCCATTCCAATATAATTGGAATCTCACCAATATCATCCATTGAATCATCTATATAAATGAATAATATTATTCCAAGATTCACAATGTACAGAAAGCCAAACAGGATCTGAAATAACAAGAAAGATATTAAGCCAACAACAAATTTATGTTAATTGTCAAATACCAAATGAAAGTAAAAAATCACTTGGGCAGGATACAGTTGGCCTCCTGTAACATATTGATAAATAATGTTTAAAATATATATATATATATATATATATATATATATATATATATATATATATATATATATATATATATATATATATATATGAGAAAATGAAAGAAAAACCATTGAAATATGAATTTAAAACCTTAAAATGGGTTCTTGAGCTTTTGTTCTGTTCTTTGACATTTTATGGTCAATCCATTGAAGTCTGAATTAAGTCCACCGAAGTAGTCCTGTTTTCAGAAATGGCATAACGAATTACAATCAGGACCTGTATACTAAAAATAGTGGAGAAAATGCTTGGTAGTTTGTTTTAATAATTCCTGTTTTTTTAAAGATTTGTGAGAAAATATCAATAACTACATCATACGTTATGATGAGTGAAACTATGAAAGACATTGCATTGTACCCATTAGGTTTACTGAGTCGAAATGAAAACAACACTTAACAATGTCTTTTTAGTATAATAAATACAGAAAAGTAATAAACTTGCCATGATTTATGAATTTAGGCTCGATGATGTTGCTTCCAGTGCCACTAAAGCGGCTGAGACTATGAGTCGATGTACAACTACTGATCTCGATTTCGCCTCTGATCGTTTCAACATATTCAGAATCTGGATCGTCGGGGTCAATTCTGGACCTATCGAGAACTAAATCTACGGGAAGAATTCTCTCTTGGGTGTAAGAACCCACCTCCGGGCTTGCGTAATCCACGACATCTCCAACTTTGCAGAAATAGGTTCTTATTGAAAAAAACACAGAAATCGACACAGTAGAACCGTAGGCGATGGGGGAAGAAATCGGCATTCGAAGTAAGGAAGAAGACGTGATGATCAGTAAGGAAGAAAGGGGGAACATCGATTACCACCACAAAGACCACCTCTGTTCGATGCTTGATCGCTCGATTCTTCCCTCTCCCGATCTATGAAGAAGACAATGAAGGGTCGCTGATGTCGATTTGTTCAATTTAGGGTTTTCAGAATCGGTTTTTAGATAAAGAGGAGAACGAGATTTAAACTGGAGAGATACCATGATTATAGGGATTATTTTTGGAATTTATTAAGCAAATTACTAAATTACCCTTTTTATTTATTTAATTATTTAATTTTGATTGGCCCACATTTATGCATACAATAACACAGTACTTAGTTAAAACATTTGAACCTAGCTCTCTTCTCTCTCTCTCTCTCTCTCTCTCTCTCTATATATATATATATATATATATATATATATATATATATATATATATATATATATATATATATACTAGCTGTAGACACGCGCAAAGCGGCGGCGAAAAATAGTTTCTCATTCGGCAATAAGTTCTATATGGAAACATGTTAGATTTCAAGTAACACAAAACATATGCATATTGTTATCGATCGGTTTTACGGAAACAAATTAATGTAACCCTCGCAATACAAAAGAAAATAAATATTTTGGTGTGTAGTGTACGTTTATAGTCCTTCATTTTAAAATTCAGGACACATCCATACAAAGTGACTTGCTTATACCTTTCTTTTATCTAGCATCCATCACAAGAATTTTATTCATAATGTAATATTTTATACTTTTCTTTTTATATCTAAGCCTATATTTTAATACATTATTCCATGCATGATATTGACTTTCATAAAATTATAATTGGAGAAATACAAATATGACGAAAAAACAACAAAACTAACAAGTAATAACTAAATAAAGTAATGAATCAAATAATATGTATCTAACAAAAGGTATTATTGGAAAAATAATAAAAAAGATAATAAATAACAACACCTTTCAATAAAAGACAAACTTTAGATATGTCTTGCCTTGCTTGCGTCATCACTCCAACGTAATTCGGCCTGACATTAGAGGGGGCAGTGATCCAATAGTCTCCATGGAGTATGGAGTTGAGGTTGGCCAACTTAGCCTCCTCAATGCCGTTTTCCAGCCCATACCCATCAGCCTAAAATAGATAAATATCCCAAGAAACCTGAATCAACACCCCTTCCTTAAGCTCCCCTTTCGCCAACATAGCAAGATCCATACCCTTCCAATAGAAAGTTATGTTAGAAGTAGTACTATGAGTCTATGATGATATCAGTAGCATCTTCACTTCTACCTACAAAACAATATTATCTATTAACCAAATTAATTAAAAAATTAAATAAATGATTCACAAGAACATATGTTTTACAGATATGGATAAACATTCCTTGAGCTCTCTAACAATGACATGAAACATAATTCATGCTTATTTGTAATATAGCTCTAAAGTAAAAATTGGTTTCCGGGTTCATTAATACCAATAGCAAAGTGTTAAGTCAGCAAGTGTAAATCTAACATTTCCTTAGGTGGGATAGGTTTAGGTTGTTGTTTTTAATATGATTATGAGTTATGGAAGCTTACATCCATTATAGTGATTAGAGAATCCGAAAAAAGAAGAGGTCCCACTGATGCAACATCACTTATTACAGTCAATCTGGAAGCCAAATCCCCCCAGGGTCTCAACCTGCAGGTTTTATATTTTTAACATATTTATTACGACATAATTACTTTAAACTATTGATTTTCTTTTTCAAATTATTAGGAAATAATTCAGTATGTGTGTTTATAAAACTCACCTGTGCAACAACAAAGTCCACAGAATCAGCAACAAATGGTTCATGTGGACCATTTGGGATTCCTGTTAGGACATACTGTTTCAACAGGAAAGAAGGGGTCTAACTAACAATGTTACATAAGGGTAAAATAGTCATTTACTCACATTTCATTCAGTCCAAAAAAAAAAACTTTTGTGTATAATTGTATATAGAAAGTGTCCTTTTTTATGATACGTACACACGGGCCCAAGGCATTGTAGCTAAGAAATATTTTGTATCCAAAAATGCATTTGAAATAATCAAAGACTTTACTCTTCTTGGCCTATGTTGAGCAAAAAGTAGTGCTAAAAATCCACCAAGTGATGTTCCATGAAGATGTCTGTTAAAAAAAAGATTCATTAGATAAATAAATAACAATAACATCAAAAATGGAATCAGATAATCTTACATGGTGGACATCAATAACATCTAAAAACTTCTCAAATGCTTGAACCCACTCTTGATTGTTCCAAACACGAGGAATATCAACAGAAATCACTCGATAATCCTGAAAAAGAAACAAAACAAAAAAAAAAGATTTCTGAAAACTTTGTTATGAAAAAGAATCCTTCAACTTGGTTTTTGTCTTTAACAATCTTAAAGTTGTTGTTACCTTCATGGAGAGTGCCATGATTTGTTTGTAGTAAACATCTGTTGTTCCAGCAATTCCAGGATTCATAATATCTCCATTATTTTGTGCAAATCTGTAAAATTTATGTCAAAATTAATGTCTATATATGTTATTCTTATATCAATTTGGATGTAAAATCTAATACCAACATTTTTCTGTTTATAGAACTTGCTATAAAGATTAATGCTTTATGCTTGTAAGTAATACACCAATCGGAAGCTATAAATTAGCCAATTTAATCTCAAAAGTTGAAGTATAGCTCCAGTTTAATGTGAATTTCAATAATTTTAGGTTCATTGAGAGTAAACATCGAACGATTGATGTTTAATCGAAACTGTAAATAGGGTTTAGACATAATGAAAGTAACAATCGATACCAACTAAACTAGTGATTTATCGAATTGGGTAAGTCAATAGATGTATAATCAAGTGAAAGATCGACGAAATCTATGACCAGAAAAACTTACTGGGATCTTGTGGAGAGGGACTTGGGACTTGAAGTAGATGTAATCACCGGGCGCTGAAAACCCACCTTTCATTGCTAAATTTGACGATGATCATGAAGAGCATGACTAAATTTGGTGGCCATTAACAGAGAGATTCATGTTATTAATTGTTGATCGTAGGTGGGTTGAGGTTGGGGTTAAATTTTAGGAATAACAAACAATAGAGAGAATGGTGTGCCAATGGATAGATATTTGCCAAGATTTTAGGAATAAGCATTGACTCAAACCGGGGATTAAAGAGATCGGGTCAAATTTTTGGAAGAGATAAGATTTCAAAGGTAATCAGATTAAAATTTAATATTATTTTATTCATGATTAGTTGTACTTTACGCTTAGAGAGTTGAACGTCTTAAAAAAATATTATTATTTTATTGGATCTATTTATAGAAATAGTAGGATTTCTTTTATAAGTTAGTAAATATATATACATACATATATATATATATATATATATATATACACACACACACACCTTAATAAGCATTTAGCCTCAAATGCTGAATTTTAAGAGGTATAACCTTTAAAGCATCATATACAATAAGTTTATGCATATATTTTATCTGGTCAAACAGTTTGATAAGTCAAATATAAAAGTAATTCAAATCTCCATCTCCTTGACCATTGAAAAAGTCAAAGATATGAAGGGGGTTCATTTACCTAAGTGTGTGCAACTTTTTTGGCAAAGATCTCAGATTTTGACTTGGCATTCTCATTTGAATTCCATGCAATATTATCGCATGATAATAGGTCATTTGAAATTCCCTTCTTATTTATCGCTCAAAGTACAGAAGTGGCATCCTCGATTTCTCATTCTCTTCCCCGTCATCCCCATCTCCCTTCATGGCTTATGCGATTGAACTATTCTCCATCTGTTGATTTTTTTTGATATTGAATGGCATCTTCTCCATCACCAAAATCACTAAAACCGGAACCTGTTTGGGCAAGAATAGGTCTTTTGTTTGATTCCATGGATGCCTTTCTTTTGTTTCCATAAGTGAAGGGGCCTGTTTGGGTTTTTTTGTCGATGTGATTTTAGTCAAAATGATTGGATAGCATAGTGTTGTGTGTTTTTTTTTATCTCTCAGACATGGTGAAGGATTGAAGCTTTACATTAAACAATCGGCCAATCCAGGTTTTTTCTCATGTCTTTTACTGTATCAAAACCTAACCCTGATCATTTGAATCTTCAATTCAAATGTTTTAGTTAAAAATCACAGGTTTTGAATTGGATATGGTTCTTTTTAAGAGAAACTTCAATATGTATTGATTTTTGATGTTTGATTCAGGTGGTGTAAGTCTCCAAAATTGCTTGTGTATCAATCAGATCCAATTGATGGTGCGGAATCTGTATGTGTTCAATTTTAAGTGTACTAGAACGTGTTTCCCGCTTCCTGATATGCCCCAGCCATCAAGAACTTCCAGAGTACTCCTTACACCGGGTGAGCAGACAACCATTCAGAGAGAAGATAGATTCAGAATTCTATTACTTATTACTTATTACTTCAGAGGGGTTGAGAAGTAGAAGGTTGCATATGTTGTATACCAGGTCGGATTAGAAGTCGCGCAGAGGAGACAACATATGGCTAACAGATAAGAAGTCTTTCACATATATAACCTGTAGAGAAATAGAGTTGCATATGTTGTGTACCAGGTCGGATTGGAAGTCACGCAAAGGAGACAACATATGACTAACAGACGGAAAGAAAGAAAATGATATTCTACAGACCTAATTTATCGGAATTTACCAGTCGCCCCATCCAACCGGAATTAAGGACAGAATCCGCACATCGAGGAAAAGTTAAGCCACGGTTCCAAGTACGGGTTCAATTATTGTGACGAGTAGATTCCCATATATATCTCCCTGCTCAACCTATCCGAGCGTCGTATTGTCAGGCTGAACGGATCTAACTAGGTCAAGATTTGTCAAGTCTATAAATTTC
Organism: Lactuca sativa; assembly: GCF_002870075.4. Lineage (NCBI taxonomy): Eukaryota > Viridiplantae > Streptophyta > Magnoliopsida > Asterales > Asteraceae > Lactuca > Lactuca sativa. The sequence goes on along the minus strand of NC_056630.2, from coordinate 134,384,764 downwards.
CTAAGTTCAACTCTCCCTAGTCAAGTCCATTTAAAAAAAATTTGTGCCTACCGACGCATCAAACCAAAGCATAGACCCTTCAACTTCGGGTACGTTACGCAGACTCAGGTTGCCTGTTATCACTTTATCATATCACTTCCCAGAACATCTCCCTCAAGCAGCACATTTCATAACCAACAATTTTTTTTTGATTATCTGATTTTCTAATGTTTTTGGATTTTTAAAATTTTCTAATTTTTGTTTTGTTTTTATTTCTCCCCCTAAATTTGTGCATAAGAGAGAAACGAAAGTAAATGCGCAAATATAAACTATCCTAAAACAAAACTAGTCTTTAAAGCGAATCAGGTTAAGAAAAACTCAAAAGTATAGAGAATAAAACGCAAACCGTAAGTCACCGATTGAATTTGCATCCAGAAGGTCTGAGAACAGCACGCGTAAACTCAGAACAGATCTGAAAATTCTTCATGTCGTTAAGCACAAACCCCGTTTGTGATCTCTTCCTTTCTTCCTTTCCCGCCAAGGACACATACTCTCAAATAATGTTCTGAGTACTGTACAGTTGAGAGCTGTCTCCTATCATGTGCCTGGAACAGCTACTACCAACAAACCGAAGTCTAATGATATGCCTCCATAGCTGCTCTGACACAGAGCGGGATTAGTTGGTCTTTGGAACCCAGTCCATTTTGAAATTGGGTCGACCTTTGTCATCGACACACGATATTTTCTCCCATGACATGTCCAGTTTATCACAAACAGAAGACATAGAAATATTAGAATCGTTAGTTGATTTGGGAGATTGAGCCTTTGGAACCCATTTGTAGTTGGGTTTAACCCATTTCTTTTTTGATCCAATGGGTGGCTCAGTACTTGCTTTTGAACTTGATGTCGGCCGTTGAGATGATTTTGATTTTGGCTTCACGGGAGCATCTCTTGGATTGGGCTTCTTGGCCGACATTCCCTTCTTGCCCTTGGGATTTAGATTCTTGGCCTTCTGCGTTGAATTTTTGGCCTTCTTGGCATTCCATTCGTCAATGTCTGATCGTGATCTCGAGGGGTATATTTTGGAGTATCTCCCTCTTGGCGCGTTATGCCAGCCTTGTGCATAATAAGGAACGTATGCGCGATTTAGACAATTTCGGGCAATATGACCAGGTGTTCCACAGTGAAAACAAGTGTTTTTCTTCACTGGGAAATTGTTTCTTCCTGCCCCTGGTGGCGTGTCCTTGCCTCGTTTCTGATTGTTCCCACACGTACAGTTGCAAAAGGTCGGCTGTTTCACTTGACTTGGTGGCCTGTACTTCTCAACAGCAGGTTGATCAGAAGCAACTGAGTTCGAAGCAACAGATTCAGAGTTCAAGGAGATGTTGGTTTGTTCAATGGTGTTCTCCTTGTTCTCATCCTCTGCTACTTTACCTTAACATGAAGTAGAGGCATTAGTATCGTTCAGCTCAGCACCCTCAGTTGGCCCTGATTGTTCAGTCTTAAGTGAATCTGGAGCAGGGGTTTGGCCATACTGAGCAGGCATTTCTTCCTCATTGGTCTCAGAGGGTGGGTTATAATTGTGATTAAAAGGAGGTGGCACATTGTGATACCCTAGACCCTTGGTTTGATTATCTTTAAAACTCAATTGATTTTCTACTAAGGACTCGACTGTCTTACTTGATGCAGTATAATTTTTGAAACTAACATCTGTTTTTCCATACTTTATTTTCAAAGCATCAAGTTCTTTAGTTACAGCAGCAAGTTTGCGTTTAATGTGATCATAATTTTCACACTTGTTGCTGTACTCTTCTTGTAATATCCTAAAGTCCTTAGTCTTGGCCTCTAATTGAGCTTTTAAAGGTTTCTGACCTTTCCTTAGAGTATAGCCTTCGTATTTGAGGTCCTCATTTTCTCTTTTTAATAAATCAATTTGTTCGCGAAGAAATTTAATCGTAGCTTTACAAGATGGAGTACATGAAACTTCATTTACCGGAATTGATGTGGAACTCATTTTTTTATTTAGTATTTTTTAATTTTTTTTATTTTTAATTGCCCTTTGACTTAAAAACCGAGAAAATCAACCTTAAAAGTCAAATTTAAAAAGTCAAACTCAAAAATCAAACTTGAAAAGTCAAACTTAAAAGTCAAACCGAAAAGCCAAATTTGAAAATTAAAAGACAAAGGAGAAAGTCAAAATTTAAAGTCAAAAGTCAACTTTTAAAAGTCAAATTCAAAATTTTAAGATAAAAAAAAACAAAAATAAAAGTCAAAAATAAAAAAAAAAAACTAAAATTTTGGATGAAAAAGAAATTTAAAAATAAAAAGAAAATGAGTTTTGGGCAAAAAGTGTTAAATTTGCGAAAATATGAACCGGGGATATAATATTTGAATTACAAAAGGGAAGGAAAGAATCAAGAAGGCGCCTAGCTGATTTGGTAAGATGCGAAGCTAATGATGCAGGAGACCCGGGTTCGATACTCGGCTCCTACAATGCGTTTCACCCTTTTTTTTAAATGTGCGATGCGAGGACTTCTGCTGCTGCTGACCGAGACCGAAGCGAAGACGCTGGACTGTACACGAGATTAAGCCGGCCGCACACCAAGGCGCACACTCCGAGCCGCACACTGCTGAGCCGCACACACCGAGGCTGCTGAGCCGCACACCTTCAAGTGGCCGCACTCCTTCAACAGATTCGCGAAAAAACGACGTTTTTCACCCTTTTTTGCTCCACAACTCGATCGAAAACTCGTTTTTATGAAAAATGCAAAGAAGTAACCCCCCTTATTTTTGCGACATCTATCCAAAAACGCTATTCTCTTTTCAAAATAAAATCAAATAAGCTCTAGATCTGAAAAAAATTGATTGATACAACCAAGCTCTGATATCAATTGTAAGTCCCCAAAATTGCTTGTGTATCAATCAGATCCAATTGATGGTGCGGAATCCCAATCAATTGGATGATGTCAGATCAAATAGAAGAGAAGGAGAAAAAGAATAACTTGAATCTAATGATGTATTGATGATATGAATTATGCTCCTTACAATAGATTCTCTCTCACACACACTTCTTCTCTAGTTTCTCTCTTCTCTAGCCTTCTCACCTTACACTCCCACATGCACTCCTCTATTTATATGGACCTCCATACACATGTGTACAACCGCACACCTAAAGCAAAGTATAAACCATATTTTTGACCAAATGATTTGAGAAATTAAGCATCAAGAGACAAGAATTAACTTCATGACGATGATTTGCTGCAAATAGGTCAAAATTGGCCACCATCGCAACCTGTACTTACACAACCACCATCAAATGCATCCGTACTTTCTTCTTCTTCTTCTTCATTGACTATTGATTTAAATCTACAGTATATTCTCACAAACGAGCCCTAAATGTATATGTATTCAAGCTTCTTGTTTTATTTTGTAACTTGTTGTTCCATTCTCAGATGGTGTGTGGTACGTGTAATTTTTTGCAGGTTGTCAAGTCAGCATTTTTGTTGGATTTGTGGTTTCTCTTAAATGAAAAACTTGAATTAATTTTTTCAGTGTTACCTTTTCATGTGCAGGTTCTTTGATTATGTTTATGGAACGATTTTGGGCCCTAAACCTCACGACGATGAATAAAGGTAATAGAGTAACAAGCATTATTGGTTTTTGTGTTTTCTTACTGTCGTTTTTTGTTCTTTTGATAGCTTAAATTTAGGGTCTTCATGTAGCTGGATCTGAATCACAAATAATAGATTGTAGTTGGATATGGACCTAAATTTGTGGCTTATTTCGACACCTCATAAAATCGAAACAAATTTTTTGTCTCATCTACCCGATCTCAGTTTTGACATTTATAACACGATTAGAAGAGTACAGACTTTCTCAAGTGTAAAGCCCTTCTAATTATGTTTCTTTTTTTCTTTTTCAAAAAAATTTAAAATGTTGTCAATTTGAATCTGTAAGCCAAGATCTGAAATGTTTTACTAACATCCACCACTAAAACTTCTCCATTTTTTCACTGTGATTTAAGGTTCACATTTAAAACATTTCGAGTTTGATTTAATGGTGGATATAAGAATGGGATATGATGATTCTTTTTGTTTCTTTATAATTCTCAGATGCTCTCTTTTAGTTACTATATGTTTATTGTGCAGAAAATCTCGGTGTCAACTATGGACTCGGTTGTTAACCAAAATAACATAATGACCTAACATCGTGTATTGGTTTTCTGTGATAGATGTCAATGACTGTTATTTGATGGAATATTGGTGAAATTAATGTGTGAAATTTGCATGTGGATCTTATAAGCAGGTAAAAAAAAATTGTTGGCTAACTTCAGGTTTGGAGAAAACGAATGGCCCAGGCAATTGGACCTGGAGAACACCAGATTATAGAGTAAATTACACGAATGGTCCTTATGGTTTAGGGTAATTTGCACGTTTGGTCCCTAAATTGTTTTTTTAACTCGGAAGGTCCCTACTGTTTGTTTTTGTTACACGCTTGGTCCCTGTCTTACCTAAAAAAACTATTTTGCCCTTGATTTTTTAAAATATTTAAATAAACACACCCTAACCCCAACCCTCATCACCTTACCTCACCTATCCTATCATTTTTTCTATTTAAATAATAGTTTTTTTTAGGTAAGATAGGGACCATTCACGTAACAAAAACAAAAAGTAGGGACCAAGCGCGTAACAAAAACAAACAGTAGGGACCAAGCGCGCAAATTACCCCAAACCATAGGGACCATTCGTGTAATTTACTCCAGATTATATATAATATTCATCACAAAGAGCCTGATGGCAATGATGGTTGTGGATGTTAGTAAAATTCATTGGTGGTTCTTTTTTACAAATGTTGTTGGGGTACTACTTTGAGATAATAAATAAGTTTTATTCATTATGTTTTTAGCGATATACTTTGATGCGAAATCGATTTTTTTTTCCGAACATTTTCTTTTGATAAGAGTTTGTTTGGTAAAAAGTTGAAACTTTTTTTGTCTAAATTTTTTTACCAATGGAATTTTATTGAAAAGAATCTAGGTTTACTAAACTTAGTTTTTTTTACTGGTGGTGTTATAAGTTATTTCGGAGAAAAAAGGTAAAATAATTGGTAAATAAGGTGCTTATTTAGTTGTTCTTCGTATTGGAATTGGTATAATTGTTAATGTCATTAGCAATTTAACTAAGTAATTGTTCTTGATATTGGAATTGGTGTAATTCTGTTTGGAATTTTCAATTTCAATAAGTATTTAAACAATTTTTATAAAAAACGCTATTTGAGAAGTAAAAAGCCCTTCAATATCCTTCTAAATGTATATTCTAAATAATAGTTGTTATATATAAGAATTAATATCATAAAAGAATTATGATGTTCTAAATTTGTTTCACATTCTTAAACCTTTTAAAGATTTTATCATTGATTAAAAAATAATGACTACGTTTCTCGATAAAATTATTAAATATTAATTATGTTTTAATTTTGTTCATCCTTCGATCTAGGCAAAGAGTACTTGGGTAAATTATTTATATAACAAATATCATAACTTTATTAATATGTATAATTTAATAGATGAATATAAATAGCAATTACATTTAAAAAAGAGTCAAGATCACTGAGTTTGACCAATTTTACTCAGTTTTTCTGAGTTTGATCGAATTTGACCAAATTTTTCTGAATTGACCGTGTTGTACCCGAGTTTGACCGAGTAACACCGTGATTTACTGATTCTGATTGAGGTTGACTGAGTCCGTGATTTTTTATTGGTTCCTAATAAAACGTCTCTAGACATGTCAAAGTCCAAATATGCCAGTTTTATAACACTAATATGAATACAAATCAATTTCAATCACAATAATTTATTTATATCGTTTGCATTGTGCAAGTAAAATTTGCATAAATTTCCAATATTGGTTTACAACTTACCCAAAATAAGAAACACACTTATATTTTTAAACCAAAAAATCATTGTATTTATACTATTAATCCAATAAAGCAACTTAACTTAACATTTTCTCAAAAATAGCAACCAAATTTTAATTTTTCAAAAAACAACATATATTTTGTTTTTAACCAAAAACCGCTACGTACTTTTCTTTTTTAACACAAAAAAAAAAGTAATTTAACCCAAAATAGCAATATACATATATTTTTAAGTGAAAACTAATTGACTTTAAAAACTAATTTATGAAAGAAATTATTCGTACTCGTCGCTTAGCGTGGGTAAACAGCTACTTTATATATATATATATATATATATATATATATATATATATATATATATATATATATATATATATATATATATATATATATATATATATATATATATAGGACTAGGTTATAATGTGGATGGACAACTATTGTGTGGACGTGTGGATAATGTTATTTTATGAAAATTACTAAGAGAATATGTTGTTTAGTAATGTGAATACATTCAATCTCACAGAACTATTGTTATTTTACTGGATTCTCACCAATTCTAATTTATTTTTGTTCTCATTTATCGTTTTTTATTTATTTTAATTCTTATAGAATTCGACTCAATAAACATTCTGATAACATTCTAACAGTGAAAATAATTAAAAAAAAAAGTGTATAATAACCTTATATACGATTTAATTAGTGAAAATGCTTAATAATTAAAATAATTATATAAGATTGAACGTATTCATATTAATAAACAACATATTTTCTTTATAATTCTCACATAATAGCATTATCCACACGTCCAGACAATAGATGTCAATCCACATTTGAACCCAGCTCCTTCTCTCTCTCTCTCTCTCTCTCTCTCTCTCTCTCTATATATATATATATATATATATATATATATATATATATATATATAGGGTTAATGTCATAAAAACCATCAAGTTTTCAGGGTTTTGTCGGTTTTGCCCAAAGTTGAAATTTATGTCCGTTTTTACCCAAACATTTTCAAAAAAGTTCGGTTTTACCCTTTTACCTGTGATAACAGGTTTTTCAAGTTATCATTATATTAAATTCGCAAAAAACCCTTAAGTTTACCATTTTTTTCCGTTTTTACCCTTAAGTTTATAATTTTTTTTACACTTTTACCCTAAGTATATCTTTTCATAATATACATATTCATATGATTTTTCTGCTTGAATACGTATAATATGAAAAAAAAATACATATGGAAAAAGTGTAAAAAAAAAAACTTATAAACGTAAGGGTAAAAACGTAAAAAAACTGTAAACTTAATGGTTTTTTTTGCGAAGTTAATATAATGATAACCTGTTATCACCGGTAAAAGGGTAAAACCGAACATTTTTTGGAAAATTTTTGGGTAAAAACGGACATAAAATTCAACTTTGGGCAAAACCGAGAAAACTTGAGGGTTTTTAAGACATTAACTTTATATATATATATATATATATATATATATATATATATATATATATATATATATATATATATATAATTTATAAAATTTATCACTAGCCTTACACAATTTGATTATAACATGAGTAAATTACACGAATGGTCCCTATGGTTTAGGGTAATTTGCATGTTTGGTCCCTAACTTATTTTTTAACTGGGAAGGTCCTTATTGTTTGTTTTTATTACGCACTTGGCCCCTATCTTACCTAAAAAGACTATTATGCCATTGATTTTTTTAATTTATTTAAATAAACACACCCCAAATCCCACCCCCTCACATTACCTCACCTACCCCATCATTTTTTTCTCTTTAAATAATAGTCTTTTTAGATAAGACAATGACCAAACGCGTAACAAAAATAAAAAATAGGGACCAAATGCGTAACAAAAACAAACCATAGGGACCTTCCAAGTTAAAAAAATAAGTTTGGGACAAAACATGCAAATTACCCTAAACCATAGGGACCATTCGTGTAATTTACTCTTATAACAATTATTAATAAATTGGTATACAGATATTTATATAAGAAAAGTTAAAAAAAAAATTAATATAATCGGACCTACACAACTTGTTTTGAGACGTGTTGGTGTATATCGACCGCCATTGACGTCTTGTTCCCGAGTAATTTTTTAAATTCATTAAAGAAAAGGGAAGGAAAATTTTGACAGAAAGAAAATGAGGTGAAAGAAAATATTCATTATTATGTGTTACCGAGTTCAAAGGAAATGAAAGGAAAGGAAATAAAAAAAAAAATTTAGTTTTTGTGTTCCTAAGTTAGGAGGAAAAAGAAAATAAAACTTAAAATTTTCCTTCCCTCACTTTCTTCCCAAATCCGCCCAATTTGGGAGGAAAATTTGGAAGGAAAATATAACTCCAAAATTTTTCATCTCCCCTCACTTTCATTCCATTAATGAAACTCGGGAACACGATTTTCCTTCGATACCCCTCACTTTCCTAACTAGGCAAACACCAAAAAAATCTATTTTTTTATTTTATATTTTTATTTTTTTATTTTAACGAATGCATTAAAAACTAGCAAGTTGCTAGCAAAAGATTAGAAAGTAGAAGCATAGAAACGAGACATACACCAATCAAACCAATAAATAGACTTAAACAAAGACTTATATGTTTGATCCAATTAAAAGCAACTAACTGGATATCATCTGCCGTTCTTAGAGGGGATCTTCTTCTATTGTTGAACACCAACAAGTTCCTCGCCTTCCTGATGAGCCACAAAACCATATATAATAAGGCTGATAAGAGCTTCTTCTGCTTTTACCAATAGTTGGGGCTCTCGAGCACAACAATAACTCTTCCATGCAACTTGGAATCAGCGGGATCGCACCATGCCAAGAAGAAAACCGATTCCAAATAAGAGAAGAAAAAGAAGAGGAGAAAAACACATGATCAGCATTATCCTCTCCAATACAATCCCCTTATCAACCAAATTACAAGCAATCGATATCCTGCTCAAAAGCACCCTCCAAACGAAACAGTTAATTTTAGTAGTAATCCAATTTACCCAAAAGAAGTTGTGCAACGTACCACCATCATTCAACTTCTATGCCATCACGATCCTCAATGACTAGACAAAAAAAATTATCATCGAATCACCTTCCCACAGCCACATGTTTGGACGATTAAAGAAGCACGAACCAACAACAGTAGCTTTTATTTTATATAAAGATATTTGCAAAAAAAAAAAAAAAAAAAAAAAAAAAAGCAATGGCTAGTTATTAAAGATTTAAAAATAGATAAAAGTTAAAAATTAGAACTTCAAAAAGTCAAAGGTTCTCAAAACCTAGTTGAATTAATTTTCGATTATGAGTTTTTTTTTTTTAAAAAAAAAAAAACAACAACAAATAAAACTTTTATTTTTAGAACGATTTTTTTCTTAAAGATTTAAAACGATTAAAAGCTACATACTTAAGGCAAGTTATACATTGCCATCAGTAGCTTGATAAATTGAGGAATCTAACCATTTTTTTTTTTGGTTTTTTCTTAAAATATAACCTTTTTTTGCAAAATAACCACATATTTTGGAATTGGTTGTTTCGAAACAAATTACGGATTATTTTTTGGGTGGCCCAACCCATTTCATTTGATCCGGAATACCTATCCCGGATCAAATGTATATGTCTCAGATCAAGATTTTGAATTTCAAAATCCGGAATATAATTTGAGGCGGCGTTATCATTCCGGAAAGACGCATTCCGATTCCGACGTTCTGACTCGATTCCAACACGCAACTCTCATCTCCGACACACATCGACACCCACCTCCGACATGGAAGACGAGCACTACGACCCCGTTATTTTATGGGTTCGTTATTTGTTTTCTCTTTGTTTGTTTAAGGTTCCTATTTTTCTACTGTTACTTACTGTTCCGAAATTCGTAAACCACCTCCTGAATGAATTGAAAACGTTTCGGAGTTTAAATTAAAGATATCATTGTTTGCAGGACCAACTGAAAAGTAGTTTAGATGTTTAGGTATTGTTGCTTTACACCGAAATGTCGTGTTCTGGATCTTAAATGTTCTGGATCTTAAATTTTCATTTCGGAAGCCTCCGGAACGCAAAGAACTGTTCCGGAACACGATGAACTTGCCCGGAACATGAAGAACAGGTCCGGAATATTGCTCATTTCCATTTTAGAATGAAGTGATAACACATTTTTTATTTGTGCGGCACGATATGGTTTTTGATGAATCAACTACACTCTCATGTAAATCCAAAGTCGGTGGGGAAATTATTTTGGGATTCAGAAACAGACCCGAATGTGAAACTATGTTCCGAAATACATGTTTCTAGAGGTGGTTAGACATTCCTAATGTATATGTGGATCCTTTGCTTCTACATTACGTCTTACATCTTTTGCCACAAAGTTGTCACCAACCCCCGAAGCCAAGTAGAGGAAATGGTTTTTGAGATTGGTGGTTACGAGTTGTCTTTTGGGAAGAAAGAATTTTGTCTCATCACCAGCTTCCGGTTTGGTGACTATTTTCCTGCTTCTGCATCCATTTTTGCCTTTCGTTCTCGTGCCTTTCCTATGGTCCCGAAGAATGTCTCGGTCAAATTACACTGTGTTACGAATGTGTTTCAACATTCACTTAATGGGTTATCGGATGAGGATGCAGCCCGTCTATGTCTTCTATACCTTTTAGAGAAGGGTTTCAATAAGCGGTTGGTTAAACAGCCTATTACAGAAGAGTATTTCTCTTTCATATCCAACCTTGATTAATTCAACAAGTCTAATGTTGTCTATTTTATAATTACTGGTTAATTAAACTTTATAAATTTAATTGTTAACTAATTTTTTATGTGGCAGATATCAATGGGAGAGGATAATTTGGGATCAATTGTACAAACAACTATATACTATATTCAATAAGGTTGACAAGCTTATACATCCAGAAGAATCGAATAAGAACGAACCTCAAAAATTGGCCTACACCCTACAGGGGTTTCTATACGCTTTTAAGGTAAGTGTATGATGAAAATTTTATTATTTATTTTTGTTCCTAACATTCTAACTATTAATTATTTATTTTTATGCTAACATTCATATATGGATTCTTGAGACTTTTCTAGTGAGCAGTTTATTTGGTACCCGAAAACAAAATGGGATCCTTTGGGTTGTTGCATGGTCAAAACTTAGGCCGTTACAAAAGACTCACTGCAACCAGTGTAACATCCCGTTTAAAATAGAATAATTAAATAATAAGTTCGGAACCCCGAGAAATAATTTTTATTATTATTTTATATTATTATAGCCCAAACCAAATAATAATTAGTTGGGAGTTGGTTTCGGGAAGCCAAATGACAAGATTTTCATAAGTCAAGGGGTGTTTGGTATTATGTGGACTTAATATGTAAGGATTTATGGAAGCGAGAACTAAAGAGTAAATTATGGACCTAAGATGAGAAGATTTTGTAGAGGAGGGGCTGATTGGTAAGATTCGGACTTGATTTGTAAGGGTTTTTAGAAGGAGGGGTTAAAACGGTAAATGTAAGACCCGTTTTGAAAGAAAATATAGAAAGGAGGGACCATTTAGTAATTTCTGGACCTAATTTGAAAGAAAAGGGGAATGAGGAACTAAAGGTGTCATTATGGACCCATGTTTGATTGGAGCGGGTATATACTATATAGCGTTCCATCTAAATCCTAACCCTGAAAATAACTCGAGCAGTCACCTCCCTGAGTACCCTCCCTCCAGCCGCCATCCCTAACTTCCAAACCCAACCATCGTGCCTCGTCCTATTGATAGGGAGATCCATTAGCGATCAAGTCGGAGCGAGGAACGTCAACATGAGGCTGTGAAACCTCTTCAGATGCCGCCTAACCGAAGTCGTCCGCCACTGAGCTGTCATGCCCGCTGCCGCCACCCTCTATGTTGGAACCGGAAAGACCATCGAGTTGAGTACTTATTGTCGCCATCGGAGCACCACCTGGCGGGTGCCGTTGTTACTGTTCTGCTACGGGAGATCGTGAAGAACCACCATGGCCGCCGGCCATGGTGGCTGCCGCAGATGATGAAACTGTTGCCGCAAACGGTCACCGTTGCCGCCCATTTCCTATGTTGCTGCCATCGCCGCCCACCATAGGTGGGTGTTGGGTTATTTTCCGAGCAAAGGATGTGTGTGTGGCGTAGTGTGTGCGATGTGGAGTGTGTGTCGTGCGTGTGTGGTTGTCCTGGCCGGAATCACAAGAGGGCCACCACCACCACCATGAGGTGGTAGCTAGCACCTCCAACCACCGCTTGCCGCCACAGTGCGGCTATATGTGTGTTATTTTATGTGAGTGTGTATGTTTGAGTGTTATTGTAAAGTTGTAATCGTGTGGAAATAATCAAAAAATAATCTATAGCCACCACCGTGAGGTGGTAGCTGCCGCCTCCTGCCGCCACCAACCGTCGCGTTGGGAGGCGGTGTGCCTCGTTTGCATGTTGACTCATTTGAGGATGCTTGGACAAAATGGGCCAAATGAAACCATAATGGGCCCAATGAAACCCTAATGGGCCCAATAAAACCCTAGTGGGACCAATGAAATCCTAATGGGCCCAATGAAGCCCTAATTGACCTAAAAGCCCAACCATGTGACTAACGGGCTAGTATTGGGTTGGACACCCTAATTAGGGTTTGGAAAACCCTAATGCCATGAAACCCTAATTTTGGGAAATTATCGGGACCTGCACTTGAATTAATTACTAAACTAAATGTTAATTAATAATCATTTGCAAATTAACCTAAGGCAATATTGGACTTAATGGATTAAGTCCTTAATGGGTTAACTAGGAACACATAACCCTAATCGTCATTTCATGTGAAAACCCTAATTTCAGTTGGGCCTTGAGTTGGGTCTTCCTATTGGGCTTTGGTGATTGGACTATTGATGGGCTATCCAATAACAAGTAAATGGACTAAAATAATTAGACGGGCTTGAGGATAAGGCCCATGTGAGAGACGTGGGCCCAATTTGGAAATTTGGGCCTTAGATGGGCCATAATTAGGCCTTGATGATTATGAGATATTGGGCCGTGGGAATACCAAGAGTTTGGACTGGAATAATTGGATGGGCCTTAAGGAAAGACCATGTAGAGGTCTGGGCCCAATTTGGAAAATTGGGCCATACATTGGACTTTGGCCCATTACTTGACTTTTGGGCCTTTGGAGTGTGAGTAGGACCTCGGGCTTGGAACCCAATTATTAATTGGGTATTGTTTGATGTTGACAGTTCGGGAATCTGTCAACCAGTAGCTGGAGTTTTATCTGCGAGACTTCAGCAGTGTCGGGTGAGTTCTCCTTACTATATCAATAGGGTCTACGGCACCAAGGTCGACCCTTTATGATTTACATCCTGGTTTTGGATGGTTGCTATGTTAGATTACATCTTGGTTTAGGATGGTTGCTATGTTACATTTCATCTTGGTTTTAGGATGGTTGCTATGTTAGATTATATCTTGGTTTAGGATGGTTGCTATGCTAGTAATATGTTAGATTGATATCCTGGTTGTAGGATGGTTGTTATGTTAGAGATCGTTTAGATCTATATGACTATCTGTTATTGCATGCTAGCGTATGATATTTATGTGCACATGTTTATTGGTTTGGGGAAAGGGTTGAGGCAGGTGTATGCAGTAGGCCAAGTAACCCTGGGCGGACCGGGTAGATTGCAGGCCCGGACCGGGCAAATCTAGTTAGGTCGAAGGCCCAGCGAGCAGTTCGGATAGGCTGAAGGCTCCAAGGAGGTCGGTCCAGACGTGCCGAGGGCTCGGAGAGCGGTCCAGATAGACTGAGGATCGGGATTCGGTCCAGTCAGGCTAATGGCTCATTATGCATGTTGTTTGCTTATACGTTTATATGATATAGTTATATATGTATGGCGTTGGTATTTTGGGGGTAACTCACTACGATGCTATTTGTTTTTTAGAAAAAACATCTTCAAACCTCTTATTGCCGCGCGGCGCAACACACGTGCAACACTTTTCATCTCGCAGTTGTTTGTTTTTTAGAAGTCTTCTGAGTCAAAAACTTTTGTGCGTGCTCTGTTTGGCGCAACACTTGTACTGCCTCTTCCAACCTCTTCTTCTTCTTTTTTTATTGTTGAAATATTGATTATATGTTGTTAAAATTTTATTTCACATTTTTTTTTCGTTTTTTTTTTCATTTAATGTTGTTGAATTTATTTTTTGTTTTTTAATATTCAATAATGATAATTTTTTGATGAAATATCATTATTTTTTACTAAAATATCTTTATTTTTTGTTGAAATATCGTTAATTTTTACTGAAATATCATTAATTTTTACCGAAATGTTATACATTATTAAATTTTACGTAATAAAAAGCTATTTTCGGTTTATAAAATTAGTTTACTTTGTTTTTTTTAATATCTGCAACAGTATGCAGATGTTAAAAAAACAAACACGCTTCATATTACAGTCTGCAGCTGTTTGGTCCACCTCTTCTACTGCAGAGGTGGTCCGCAGACTTCATGAATTTTTTCTTCAGAAAATCAAACAACACCTAAGCCTTCGAGCTTACATTTATCGACTATTGTTTTAGGTATTCTGATGATCGCGGGAAGGCGAAGGCGTGATCGTGCACTTCCTTACATTTTTATGATTGATTTTGGGAATACTATGATGTTTAAATTATTTTGGAAGTAAAGTGTAATAACTTAATGGTTTTAAATGTTTTAAAAAGTTTTAAATTGGCTTGAATTTTATGGGTGTTACAACCAATTTTTACTAATAGATGAGGTATAGTTGGTTTTTTATTTAAATATTTATTGATTTTATAATTTATGTTTATTTATAATTTTATAATTTTGATACCAAGGTAATAGACTCGTACAGAAGTTGGAGCTAACGGAAAATGAGATGTGTGTTGAATGGTGGGTTGTTACCTCGCCGTGGATTGAGTGATTTTCCCGACCCTGAAGCTCATAGGGCACCTTCCCTAACACCATCACCCAAAAACCCCTCTACCCATAAGCATCGAGAAAAGACGACACAGATAGATGATCTATCTCACCCGCCACCACCACCACCGCCTCCCGCTAACCCATCAATTGACAAGGACCAAATTATTAGTGACTTGCATAACGAAGTTGGTCAATTGAAAAATGAGGTACGTCAAATGTTGCGAGTCGTTGCGGTCTCAGGAGGAGCGTTTAGCAGAGCATGAGGCTACTTTAGCCATGGTTTTAAAACTTATCAATAAGACTCCCGAAGACGATGCTGGTACCTCGAAGGGGATGCAGGGTCGTTCCAAACATATTTTGGGCCCAGGACGAAAGATGAAAAAAATGCCCTTAAAATATACAAATTTCATCAACTGTTTTTATATTAACTTAATAATTGAAAAAAAAATACGTATACGAGCTTCTAATATAACATTTTTTATTATAAAAACTCATATATTTAAAGAAAAATACTTCTTCTAACTTTTTGAGATACAAAATCACTAATAATATCTTCAAAATCGACCGTGTCTAACATTATATTAATAAAGTTTGTAAAAAATTTGGGCCCCTTTAAAAGATGAGTCATGAACGGTCTTCCCTATCGTCCACCCTCTGGGACGGACCTGGGGGGATGGAGGTACATTTTTAATTATTTCATCGTTTATGGTTGTTATGTTTTTGCATCATTTACAAGTACACATTATTGAACCGTACAAGGATAATACAATGACAATGAGCTATGGGAGCATGATTATGTCTTAAGCACCCCCAAAAACCCACTAAATGACGACCCTAAACAGCCGTTGAATGTCGACCCTAAGCAGCTGTCTCCAGTTATTCACTCGTCGATTGTAAAAGAAATTATACGGGATAAATACAAACCACCGTCACCAACACCTCTTAGGTGTTCTAAGCGCCAAAAAGTTATGTCCATATGGTATAAGTCGCCATGGATACAAATGAAGATGAAGGGTGTTACATGGCAACAACCAGCATCGTTGGACAATCTTTTAGATCATATCGTACACAATGTTTATAAAGAACGGGATGGCTCGTTGTTTTTTGGTCACAATTATTTGATCGGTTTTGCTACACTTGAGTTTTGGACACGATTATATGCAGATAGTCGTGGATGATGGTTGTCATGTGATGTAAGTAATATAATTATTTATTTACTATATAATACACTTCTAATAACAATACTTACTTTGCTGGAAAAAACAAATAAATAAATAAATAATTGGCAACACATCATGATGTGGATATCATTGTTGATAGAGCGTAGAGTGGAAGATGCTCGGTAGACGGTTGTGCCATCAGCTTTCAACATTGATACATTTGACCGGAGGGACATGACTGACATATTCGTTTATCCGGCTTGGGTGGAGTATGATACGGTATAATTTTGTTTAGATTACATTACCTGAGTATTTATATAATAATTAATTATTTCTAACTTTTTTTTGTAGCTTTACATTCCAATCAATATACCACATACTCATTGTCACTATATACGATAGTCATTGGAAGGGCGGCTAATGTTCGGAAAATAAGGATTGATTTATAGGTATGAGAGCATGAATCCACAAACTGCTAGTGGGAGTCAACTACTGGGGTACCGAACCAACTGATTCACTCCCATTTGAGAGCTTCAAGATGACCCTCAAAAATTCCTTAGACGTACCACAACAGATGGGATTGTGGGACATTTTTGTGTTGGTTCCTAGAGCCGTTGATCACCGAAAAATCGATTTCTATAGAGGGTAAAATCATCAGTCCATGGGTTATGGGTTATAGAAAACGACTCGCATAAACATTTTGGGGTACAAGGACAAATATAATTTGAACATTATATTTGTAATATGACACACACACATCTTTTATTTACTTTATGTATTTATTAAGTGTTTGTTCATTTTAATTGCATTTTATATTTTATAAAACCAAAATTTATACATTTTATGAAAACAAAACTTATACATTGTACTCCGAAACCATGTATTACAAATGTATTTCGGAACGATACATTTATGAAAACAAAAATCACACGCAGCAAAAAAAAAAGTTAAAAAAAAAAAAAATTAAATGTATTCCCGAAGAATGTGGTTACCTTAACAAAAAAAAATGTCATTTTTGTAATTAAAAAAAAAATCATTTATAAGGATTAAATTACTCAGTTTCCTACAATTAATACATGATAACATGGTTCAAGTTTAACGATAGGCATAATCGTTCTACAACCTTTTTGTGAATGAACATTTAAAAAAAAAAATTGATAAATACATTGGGAATAATAAAACAAATCAAGAAAATAAAACTAATAAAACAAAATTTCTTTTTACCAAAATGATTTTCAAATATAGGACTAGATCATCAATTTCATTAGAGTACCAATTCATGGCACGATTACGTTACGACAAAAATACATTATACAAAACAAAATTGTGATGAAATTAAATTTTGAATTCGTGTTTGTGTTATGTTTATATCAGGTGTAAAAAACATAACATCATATTGTGTTCAAAATTCGATACAAAATTGACACAATATTAACACATGTTTTTCATGTTTTGTATTATTAATTACTAGTTGTAAAACTCATGTATTACATGAATTCATTTAAAAAAAAATACTAAAATTCTTAATATTTTGAGAAATTTGAATTTGAAAACAAAAATTAGAAAAATATTGAATTATTAAAATTAATGTTTTTTTTTAATTTAAACTAATAATTTAGATAAATAAACATAGGAAGCTAACGAGCCTTAATAGAGAAATTTTGAAATTAGAAGAAAATATCAATTAATGATATTTATAAGCATTTATTATTACATTTATGACAATTATTACATTTAAATATTATATGAAATTTTAATAAAATGGAATTAAAAAACCACAAAATGCCATATGGAATAAATTTAAGTAAAAATAACCACAAAATGACATGTGGTCAAATTAATGAGAGTGTGACATGTAACAAAAAGATTTTCATTTATTAAAATAGACTATTATTGTGTGCGTTTGGGGTTTTCATAACTTGAATACACATATTTTTGTAAACATAATACTTTCACGATACATTGTATTTAAAAATAGTTATAGAATAAGGTGTATTAGTATATGAAATTAAAACTTACGGTAATTTAGGAAATAATCTCAATACGGTAAAGAAATTATAAATTACGGTGATTAAGGAAAACGTTTAAATACAAATTCTTGTAATTAATGTTTACGTTAACTAAATATATCTATAAATTGCAGCAATATCCAACATTATTGTCTCATATATTCGGTTTACATTTCATTCAAAATGAAGATGGTGTCGGGTGTTCTTGTTGTTGCAACCATGGTGGCGGTAATGGTGGTTCTGGTGGCGGCAGAGGAGGCAAATTGTGATGTGAACCTGCTACTAGGTGCATGTGAAATGCAACTAAAAGGAGGAGGAATGACATCGGAAAAATGTTGTGGCGTCTTAACAAAACAGTTACCATGCATATGTGGTTACCCAGAAAGACATGATTGGCCCGGTATCACCAAAACATGTGGTTTTTGTGATGTCCCATTTCCACCTTGTCCCTGAATTGTTATTGTGTTTGCATTAATTACTCGAGGGTTTGTATTCCCAAAGAGGATGCATTTTGATTTGATATGTCTCTTGATTACCAAATGTTCTACGTAATATATGTGTTTGCATTAGAATATATATAGTTGATTATATGTTTTTTTTTGCATCTTTGTCCTTACACACCTGATTATTTTTATTATTTTATTCACTAGCTCATCAAAGACTGAAAATTGTAACCGAATACTACTAGCTATTAGGTCATCTTGATATCATTCAAATCAATATGGTTGAAGATGGGTCTCTTTCTTGTATCTTATTCATTTGAAACTTCAAAACTCTTCAACTTATACTATTTAAATATTCAATTTTTTCAAGTTATACTAATTAATTTTAATTGATTACTAAAATTGTTTTGCCTATATAAGAACAATTTCACACGGACTTCTTTTCTCATTTTGTTTTTAGTATCTAGAGTATATGTATGAATATGAAAAGGAGGTACGTTGTATATATGCACACTAGGTGTGAAACTCGTGTATTACACGAGGTTGATTTAAAAAAAATTAAATATTAGAATGTAAACAAAAAATATTTTTTAATGTACAACTCTAAAATAAGGAAAAAAACATATTTATTGCAATTGAATATCATATATATGATGTTTAATATTTTACATTTATAACTATATGACTTTAATTTTAAAAATTGAAACAAATCAAAAATTGACAAGTGCATAATATTTATTTCAAAAATACCACAAAATGATAAGTGTTAAAATTTATGAGAGATTAACATGTAGCAAAAAAACTTTTATTTATTAAGGAGGATGAATTAAATAAACTTAAGGGTTATTTTATTATACCTTTTTTTTGTGTTTGTCTTTTTTATCTTTTTATCATGTATTTTTAACAACAAATCTAACATACTATTAAACTATTCCTGATCCATCTTATGTCTCAAACGAGACTTAAATCCTTAACTCAATGAAAAAGAACAATACATATACCACTAGGTTAGAAGTCTTTGATATCTTTTTATCATGTTTTAATTGGGTTGATTTTAAGTTAGTAAATCAAAAATCAAAACACGTCGAGTAGTATTCGCATTATATAAAAAATAGTTGTGTCCTGTCTAATTTACCACCCTAAATTTTCATAATATAGTTTTTTTTTTTAATTGTAATAAAATGCCAACTATATGTAAAGAGCTTACATAACAAAAAGAACATGGCTAAATTAATTTACACAACTTATTTTGATCTATTATGCACCTAATCCATTCTCTTTCTAGTTATAATCCCTTAAAAACACGATGTCCCAAGTTTAATGCCTAAATTCAGATCATGACAAATATGTCCCCAAAGTAAAAGGATAATGGTTAAATGTTTTTTTTTTAACATAATGAGTTTAATATATTAATTACTTAATCTGGATAGCTATACATTGTTGTTTCTTTTCAACTTTATATAGATAGAATGACTTAACGGGTTAAGACAAAGAAACATGAGTTAATGTATAAAAACAGGAACACTTTACCTATTTCCCCTTATTTCTCCACCGATTTCCTCAAAAGTCAAAATCAATCAATATTGATAAAACTGATAAATACTGTGAAAATTATTTGTTGGAATGTGGGGGTAAAATGGTAATAAGTTACTAATAACCCACAAATTACACAACCCCATTTCAATTTCTGGTTATCTTTATAAGACCTATACAGAAACTCAAAAGAATCTTTCTCACAGAATGCATTCAAACACAAAAACAGTAGAGACTAACACAATATAAATTGTAAAAAAAAAAAAAAAAAAAAAAAAAAAAGAAGAGTTAATGTCATTACAACAAAGGTGGGATGAAAGACATGTTAAGATGCTTTGTCCATGAGTTGTATGGGTGCCAATATATTAGTCTTGCTTGTTTCCACAATACACCCATTCATCACCATCTCCTCTAACATAAAATGAGCTTTCTCCAAGTGAAACATTATGTCCAATTCACACTTCAAAAACAAAACAATATATGTATATAGTCATCACAATGGGCAAATATGTAATTATAACTTCCCAAAAAAGCACATTGCATGATGGAACTATGGGGAAACATACCACATTGCCAAAGTGTCTGTCCATGGTTTCAACTAAGAGATGTATGAATTCCAGGATTGCAAGCTCATTCTGCCATAAAATATATACAAAATTTTCAAAATTAAAGAAAAGGGTCGATTGTTTCTTGAATATAACAATAAGAGATGACTTACTTCTTCATTGTCAACTCCAACTAGAAAGAACAATGAGGCATAGCGTCTATACACAATTTTGTAGTTCCGATGTTCAACGAATGAGCACTGATGTCAAGAAAGTGCAAAAGAGTGTCATCAACAAAGTAATGATGATTGAAATAGATGTAAAATTACATGACTATCCCTAGCTTTAATCTGCTGATTGGCTAATTATTGGATCTTTTGATTATTCGCTTATGATTATGATTATGATCTTCCATCCTAATTGGTAATGAACTTATGATTATGATTATCTAATCAACTTGATTCTGACATATTTTTTTGTTTTGGCATCATCAAAATCATGTTCATGTTATCATGTTCGTAATGCATACTAAAATGCCAGCAATCCTATTTTGAAGCAACTAATTCATGTAATGTAAGGCACATAGCTGATTAAACCAAAATCAATTAAACCTAAAATCACTTTATAACCCCAGTTGATCATATATTTATGCATCCTAAGCATATGTGTGATTGATCGAATATCATGCATAGATGATAGATCTCTCATTAGCTAATAAATCGTGTAGGCTAAAATCACCCAAGGAAGCAATCCAATTTCAAGCTCAGATCCATTTTGAACTACTAAATCTATGTAAGATAAGGCCCCTAATTAGATTCATCTGGAGTCAATTGACCTACTGTATCTCGATATCCCCAATCGATCTTCTATTTACACATCCTAAGAATAAAAAAAAATTGTTGATTGAATATGATGCATAGATCCTTTTGGAGCTAAAAAATCATGTATTCGCAATCCATGTGATTGCCAAATGCTATGCATAAACATCTGTAATTATAGAGAGAAATTAACATGACTATGACCTGTTGTTCGTTACGAGCGAGGCACTTGCGAACAATTTCACCCTCAAGAGCTCGTCGTTCTTCTAGGGTTAGGTATTCGTAGTACTGGGCAAGACGGGTCTGGCCTTGCTTGTTCACCATCAGTATGAATCTGATCCCCATTGCTTGTTTCTACTCAAAATCTCCAAATCAATTCTCGGTATCGGGTGATCTATGTGATTTATCTGGAAACTTTCGAAGAAACTATAATTTTGAAGCGATCGTTCGTGCGGTTCGACTGGAATTTTAGGGATATATACAAATTAACAAAAATGACAATTGACCCTAGGCATGTTTGGGTTAGCTTTAAAAAAGTGCATATTAGCATATATTGGAAAGTTTTAAAAAGGGTTTAGACAAGAAAAACAGTTTTTTTAAGAATAAAAAAGCTATAAAGCTAGAATTTTTCAGTTTTTTAAAAGTTTTATTTTTTTCTATCCAAAAAACTGTTTTAAAAAGTGTTTTTCAATTACACAAACATTTTTTTAGCTTATTAGCTTTTTGAAAAGCTAAAAAACTAATAAGCTATTTTAAAAAATTTTGTCAAACACTCACATAATATGTCATAATATGTAATTAAAAAAGATAATGATTTAAAAATGTAATATATTTTTTGATTTTTACGTAATTTATTATTGATTTTTTTTCGTTTATATATATCCTTTTAACTTGTTAAATTGTACACGTTTAGTCAGTTTTTGCATATTTAATCTTTAATATTTTTTTGTTGCAAAATAAGTTATTTTTATTTTGTACTTATAAATTACTTATTATTGGTTTTTTAAAGTTTTTATCACGAAATCTTACAAGGGACAACCATTAATAAGGTGTTTGAGGTTGTTGATGCTTATGTCCATCGCGATTTCGACTACTTGGTTGTTTAGGTCTTATGGTTTGGCTTAGGTCTTGTGTTCTGAACGTCGTAACTTGTTCATATGATATCGAATTTTAACGATCTTTATATCCTCGTGTTCGTTTTTTGAGTCTACTACAACTTTCGTTAAGATTACTCATATAAAGATGTAATATATTTTTATTTACGATTTTATTAAAAAAAAACGTTCATACATGCATTTATAAAAAACGTATGGATATAAAGATCGTAAGTAAAAATATATTACTTTTATCGGGAGTAATTTAAACGAAAGTTGTAGTAGACTAAAATACGAACACGTGGTTATTAAGATCATTAAAATTCAAGATTGTAGGAAGAAGTTATAACGTTCATAACACAAGACTTAAATCAAACCACAAGATCTAAGCAACAAAATAGTCAGGGTCGCGATGAATATAAGCATCAACAACCTCAAACACCTCATTAATTATTGCTCCACGTAAGATGTGAGAAAAACCTAAAAAAAATAGTCATAAGTATTGAATGAGTATAAAAACAAAAAAGACTTATTTTGCAACAAAAAAATTATTAAGAACTAAATGTGCAAAAAAATATTAAGGACTAAATGTGTACAAAGTGAGAAATATATTACCCTATTAAGTCATTTTTCTTGGCTAGCCTAGAGTAGCCGGTCATGAAGGCTAAATATGTATAGTTTAACAAGTTGAAAGGGTAAATGTAGGAAAAAAAAACTTAGTGACAAAATATATACAAATTGAAAAATATATTACCCTTTTAAGTCATTATCCCTTGAAAAATCTTTTAAGAGGTTACATTATTTAAAGTAGTTAGTAGGATAATTATGTTTTAAAACTGTTCAACAACTATCATTTATGTAAACGTTAAGAAAAACATCATCCAAATAATTTTTTTGTATAAAAATACCAACGAACTACACATTTAATTCAAATGTTACCTTATTGTAACTAACATTTATAGGTAAGGGCAAGATATTACCGAAAAAATTTAATTAAGAAAAAAAACAAGGAAAAGTTACTATGTTTCAAAATCGTTTAGAAAAACAAGGATGATAACTATGTTTCAAAATCGTTCAAAAAATACATTCCAAGTTTAGTATGTTCAAAAAACAACATTCAAGTAACATCTTTGTATAAAAAAAATACCAATGAACTTTACTTTTTGTTCAAATGTTAACCACGGGTAACTTTGTTTATTGGTGGCACGTCATAATAATTGGTGACATGACATTGATTTGTATATTCTTTCTTTATAAATCGATTCAGAGCTTCTTCATGGATGAACTACTTCTTGTTCTCCTCCGATGGCTTCATGTTCTACTAAATCGATGATCGTCAACTAAAACTCACACATTTCAAAGACACATAAGATTTTTGATGATGTAAACCCTTGTGGTTGTGGGCACCCTTCTTGAATTTGGACATTAACCATTAAGACTAATCCTAGTAAAAAGTTCAGGGTTTGTCCCAACTAAATGGTAAGTTTAACTCAAAGTTTTATCATGTCTTCCTATACATTTTCTTGGTTATGTGATTCATTTTGTAACGTCCCAAAAATCCAGAACCAAAAATTCTGTTTTTATATTAAATAAACATCAACCAACGTGATAATCAAACCCATAAGAAAGTCATAGGGTATCAATAATCATCCAAAATACATCAGAGTTAATAAAGCAGAAAAATCATGGTGTATGTGCGATGTGATCATCTCGATCTCTTCCCCTTCGGACCAGAAGTACCTGGAACATAAACTGAAAACCATAAGCACAAAGCTTAGTGAGTCCCCAAAATACCACATATCATATGTACAATGGGCCTCGCCCGACATACACACAAACACATACAATACATGCAAGAGTCACAGAGACAACTAACATACTATAACATAATCCAATGGGTCGGCATTGATGCCTACGACCCACAAGTACTTGTGAGAAGACTCACGTCGATCAGAAAATAGAAAATCACTCACCCGAGTTTGTTGTACAATGGACCCACACTAAACACAATCAACACCAACCCTAGTTACTATCTAAGGTTAAGACGATAATCATAAGGCCCAATAATAGCCCAAGCCTAAACTAGGCCCATTAATGGCCTAAGCCCAACTATAGAACCCTAAGTCCAAACATGGCCAAAAAGTTTCAAAATGGCCGAAAGTCAATGGTCCAAGCCTCAACAATTGATCCTCACGTCGTGACCAACTCATGGTCACG
Organism: Lactuca sativa; assembly: GCF_002870075.4. Classification (NCBI taxonomy): domain Eukaryota; kingdom Viridiplantae; phylum Streptophyta; class Magnoliopsida; order Asterales; family Asteraceae; genus Lactuca; species Lactuca sativa. The sequence goes on along the minus strand of NC_056630.2, from coordinate 134,360,140 downwards.
TCCTGAGTATGAACTCAACCCGGTCCCAACTCAGCGGGTCAATTCAGCCACTCAACTCCTTCGGTCTCGATTCCAATCATCATCACATCGTGGCCACTCCCGGGTCATGTCGTGACCTAAACCGAACAAAATAGTTGCGGATGGCATGCATTCTCACGATGTGGCAGTCTCATCCTCACGTCGTGAGCGCTGCCTTGGCCATCTTTGAGCATTAAGCTCTTATTCCTTTAAGCCACTACTTGGGACTTTGCAAAGGGTCTTCCCTCACCCAAAGGATAATAAAAATCGAAGCTTTTTAGTCATGCATGTCCAATGCATGACTTAAACACTCACTAGGTCAAAAGAGGGAAAATGAGATCAAGACTCATTCTTGGAGTCTAAAACCAACTCCAAAACTCAGATCCAAAGCTTATAATATAGAAGTGGTCTCAATGATCCATAAAGTTGCCAACTTTATGGATCCCATGCATGTTATCCAACTCAACCATGCAAAAAGGAACTTAAAAGCTAGATCTAGCATGCAAGATGTAAAAAGCTTTATGACTTAAAAAGGTCCAAAAGCTCTACAAGAAAGTGAGGTAGAAGCTGGATTGCCAAGAGAATGCTTCACAAAAGTCTTCTTCCACTTCAATGAGCCAAAGACCACCAAATAAGTTCTTAAAGGTCATCAAAAATGGCTAAAGACCTCAAGCAATTCGAGATTAAGGTTTTCAAAAGGCTAGAGAGTGAGGGAGGTTGAGCTTTATGGTTTGGGTTTTGGACCTTTCTGGGTAGTCCCAATGGATAAAGTTGGAAACTTTATCCTTCTAGGTCGCATTTTAGCCTAGATATGAGCTTTGAAGCTCTTGGAGTTAAAGAAAGCACCAAAATTTATTAAGCTTTTGAAAATCAGGAATCCACAACGTGGTTCCAAGTCAACACGACATGTTGGCTTGGGTTTTCCCGACTGATTGGATGTTGGTGCAACACGGCGTGCCCGAGGCTCAACACTGCATGTTGGGTCAACATGGACTGTTGACTTTAACTTTAGACTTTTACCAAGTTTAACCTAAGGGGTATTTCAGGTATTTTGAGTTGTATCTAAGGATTCGTCACTGTTTGATGATAGATGATGGGTAGAGCTGATATTTGGAGTCGCGACTTATTCAACTACTGTTCAAATTCAGAGGTGAGTTTTCCTCACTGTACTTGCGGGTCAAAGGCGCCAAGTCTGGCCCTTTGGATTCGATAACTTGTTATGCATGTTATTGTACTGTTGTGATCTGTTAGATAGGTATCCTGGTATATAGGATGATGTTATGCTTAGTGATCAGTAAATCTATCTGATTGTTTGTAGATTGTTATATGATTATCAGTTATATGTGCACATGTTTGGTTGGTGGTTGAGGCTTTACTGCTCTGTGTGTGAGGCAACAGACCGAGGGCATTCCAAGCCGATGGTTGAGTGGGCCCGAGGGTATTCCATCTCGAGGGTGACAGGGCTCATTGTGTATTGGCATTCCAACCCGATGGTTGAGGGTCCTGGGGTAATCTAACCCAATGGTTGACTAGACCCATAGTGTATCAGCATTCCAACCCAATGGTTGAGGGGCTTGGATATTCCAACTCCATGGTTAACTGGACCCATAGTGTATTGGCATTCCAACCCGATGGTTGATTGGACCCGACATGATGTTATTATATATGTTATTTGTTTGTGTGTTGGTACTTTGGGGGATCTCACTAAGTGTTGGGTTACTGTTTTGGGTTATGTTTCAGGTACTTCGGATGATCGCGGGATGGCAAAGGCATGACCATACACATCCTCATGTTTTTTACTTATGATTTTGGGAGAATCTAATGTTGCACATGTTTTTTAAAAACTATGATTGTAAACAATTTGTGAAATTGGTTGGTTTTAAAAGTTCAAATTTATCATGATTTTTATGAGTGTTACAAGTTGGTATCAGAGCCTTGGTTTGCGTGAATTGGAGGAATACTCGTGTGAATCCAATCTCAAACTAAGGAAAAAGATTTTTAAATTTTTTTCAAAATAATCAAGGAGGATGTGATGTGTATGATTAGCCTGAGCCAGTAAGTAGACCCCAAATTTACCACACTGTTATTTGATATGTTATTTTATGATAAAACAACATGCTAGTTGTAGGATAGGGATCTTTAGGAATTTCATGATATAATTGCCTAATATATGATGCCTTATTTCCTATAGGTTTTTTTTCTTATTGTTGTAGGACCCTTTCGGGTGTGAATTAACTACTAATAGAATACGTTAAGTCACATGTTGCATGGGTTAAATAATTTTAGATTGAAGGATTTGATTCTATTACACAACTCTTGTCTATGTCTAATCGTTTTAGGGTTGAATCTTTTAATCTAAGATTATTTAAGTCATGTTGCATGTGATTGTATTCATGCAGTAGTTAACTGTCACCAATGGGGGTCATTCGATAGTTGACGGTAGGGTGAGATGTGGATCCTAGGATAGCTAAGGGAGTTTGTAGTGCTCATGTTGCGTTGCTTTGCAAGTAATGGGAGTACCATTATGGGTATGTATGGATGTAGCAAGCCAGTTTTTGAATGACTAGTTACTCTCGAGAGAGTAAGTATAAGATTTATGCGTATCTTAGTTGTTAAAATTGTTTTGGGTGGTTGTGAAGATCCTTGAATAAAATACGGGTAGGTGTGAAAGGTAGTATGGGCCTGTATTACTGAAAGCACAGGACCCGTACGTGTAGCAAGGAAGTCACAACCCCGAGGGGTAGTCTCGTTATGTGGTTTGTAGCAATATGTGTGGTGTCATTTATGATGATTTTGACTCATTTTCAGTATGGAGTTTTCGAGGGGATCAGGTTCGGGATCTGGAGGCCAGGATAGGTCGGGGTTGACTGTTGATCAAATTCAGGAAATAATTACCATTGAGGTTTCGCAGATATTGTAGGAAGAATTGTCTGGTATCGTCGATCGAATCACTGGTAGGCTAATTACCAAGTTCTAGGAACGAACTGCAGCTTCGCAGACTGTGAGAGGTGCTACTAAGATAACTGTTGGGGAAGATCTTGATGAGGGGACACGACTTGGAAAGAGGAGGAGAACTTATCCAACAAAGGACGAGGAGGAGCAGCATGAGGATCATTTGCAAGAGGTTTTGGATACCCTCATGATGGAGAGGCTTTATGCCAAGTTCTCCAAGTGTGAGTTCTGGCTGCGCGATGTGCAATTTTTAGGGCACGTCGTCAACCAGAAAGGTATATTGGTCGAACCGGCCAAGATCGAGGTCACGATGCGGTGGGAGGTTCCGAGGACCACATCTGATATTCGTAGTTTCTTAGTTCTCGCATGGTATTATCGTAGATTTATACAGGATTTCTCCAAGATTGTAGTGCCTTTGACCCATTTGACAAAGAAGAATGTGACCTTTCGGTGGGGGCCTGATCATCAGTTGGATTTTAAGACTATGAGGCAAAGATTGTGTGAGGCCCCGATTCTCGTACTCCTTGAGGGTTTGGATGATTTTGTGGTTTATTTTGACACCTCTATTTCGGGTTTGGGAGCGGTTCTTATGCAGAGGGTTCACATCATTGCTTACGCTTCGAGGCCGCTGAAGCCTCATGAGGCGAACTACCCTACGCATGATTTGGATTTGGGGGCCGTAGTTTTTTGCCCTCAAGATTTGGAGACACTATTTGTATGGGCTTCAGTGAACTATCTACACTGACCATAAAAGTTTGAGGTATTTGATGGACCGGCTGAATCTGAATATGCGGCACCAGAGATTGTTGGATGTGGTAAAGGATTATGATTGCGAGATCTTGTACCACCCTGGGAAGGCCAATGTGGTGTTCGATGTGTTGATCCGCAATACCGTGTGTTCAGCTATCCAGGATATCTACATGAGGATGACTGTCACTTCGCCTTTGATGGATTTGATCAAGAAGGCTCAAGTAAAGGGACTGAAAAAGGAAATTGGAAGATCGAGCAAATTAGAGGACATGTTCCATTATTTTTCAAAGATATTCGGGGGTTATTGGCTCAATGTGGTAGAGTTTGGGTTCTGACATCAGGTGGGGTGAAACAGACGGTTTTAGAGGAGGCGCATAGGTCAAAGTTTTCTATCCCTCCAGGGGCCATAAAGATGTATAAGGTCTGAGGTAGAGTTATTGGTGGCCCTATATGAAGAGGGAAATAACTTGGTTTGTGGAGCGGTTTTTGACTTGCAGGAAAGTCAAGGCCGAGCATCAAAGACCCCATGGCAAGATACAACCCTTACCCATTCCCATATGGAAGTGGGAAGAGATTACCATGGATTTCATCACAAAATTGCCTAGGACGGCACGTGGTGTTGAATCTATCTGGGTCATTGTTGATAGATTAACCAAAAGTGTGCATTTCATACTGATTATTGAGTGTATATCCGCATAAAGTTAGTGGACATCTATGTCCGGGGGTAGTAGTTGGGCATGGAGTGCCAGTATTGGTGGTTTTGGACCGGGATATTCATTTCACCTCCAGATTTTGGAGGAATTTTCTTGAGGATTGGGTACTCAGTTACATTTTAATACAACATACCAACCTCAGACCAATGTCCAGAGCAAGAGGACAATTTAGACACCCGAGGATATGCTCCGGGCTTGTGTGTTGGATTTTGGAGGGAGTTAGGATACTTACCTTCCACTGGATCAGTTTTCCTACAACAATAATTACCATGCCAATATTGACTGACCACCATTTGAGATGTTGTATGAAAGAAGGTTCAGGACCCCGTTTTGCTTAAAAGAGGTTGGGAATTGAGTCATGGGTAGTACAGAGGTCGTACTCAAGACTATTGAGTTGATTCAGCAGGTACACGATAGGCTACGGGTCGCGCAAATCCGGCAGAAGAGTTATGCAGATCGGTGACATTCGGATCTCAAGTTTCAGGTGGGTGACTTGGTGCTTTTGAAGGTGTCACTTTGGAAATGTGTCATCTGATTTCGGAAGCGGGGCAAGCTAGGCCCCAGATTTATTGGACCTTTTAGGATTTTGGTATGGGTGGGCAAGGTTTCATACCAACTGGATTTGCCCAATGAGCTCAGCTGTAACATCCCAAAAATACAGGCCAAAAATTTCATTTTTAAATACGTCATTATAAAACCAACAGTGTAATAAAACATTTGTAATATCATGTCATTATAAAACCTAGCATATCTGGGTGCTGGCCTACCCCTTCGGTCATGTCGACCGGTAAGTGGGGACTATTTCACCCCCTACTACTACCACATAATATCATATCACATATATCATAATCTGTCTAGCATAGTTGGGTACTAATCTACCCCTTCGGCCCTATCGACCGGTAATCGGGGACTATTTCACCCCCTACTACCACTATCACATAACATCATATCATGCTAGCACATAAACATAACAAGTAGTAGCAAACATAGACAATTATCACAAAGACAATCATCTAATAACAACTCCTACTGGTGGGCCGGCATTGTGGCCGTAGACCCACCGCTACTAGAAGGTAACTCACCTCACACCGCTGAAGTCCCGTAGACACAATCCCACACTGCTGAAGTCCCGTAGGCTGAACCCCAGCTATTGGTTGACAGATTCCCGAACTGTCAATCACCAAAATAACACCCAATTAATAATTGGGCACCAACACATAACCATAATACATACTTGGATAATTACTATATTACCCCAGGCTTGGCTTATTTAAGCCCAACAAGGCCCAATCCATAAGCCCAAAGCCAACTAGGAAACAAAGCCCAACATATGGCCCAATTTTCCAAATTGGGCCTAGGCCTATACATGGTCTCATTCTAAGGCCGAGCATCATATAATCATTAAGGCCCAAACTATGGCCCATCTATGGCCCAATTTTCCAAATTGGGCCCAATCCCTTACATGGGCCTTACCCTAGGCCCATTAAATTACTCTAGACCATTTGCTTGATCTTGGATAGTCCATTTAATAACCCAAATCATCAAGGCCCAACAATAAACCCAAGTGAAATTAGGGTTTCACATAAAAGGATGATTAGGGTTAAGTTTCCTACTTAACCCATTAAGGACTTAATCCATTAAGTCCATTATCACTTAGATTAATCTTTGCCAAAGTTTATTATTTAATATCTCAAGTTATTAAATAATTCTTGTATGTGTGACCCGAGTAATTCTTAAAGTTAGGGTTTCATTGGCATTAGGGTTTTCCAATCCAAATATTAGCCCATTTATCAATTTGTTGGTCTTTTATGTCAATTAGGGCTTTATTGGGCCTATTAAGCCCACTAAAATATTATTAAGCCCATTAGGGTTTTATTGGGTCCATTAGAGTCCATTAAGCTTCATTGGGCCCATTAGAGCTCCTTTGAGCCCATTAGGGTTTCAGTCCCTTGCCCAAACATCCAAACCAAAACACAACATCAACGAGGCACACCGCCACCCGACACGGCGGCCGGTGGTGGTTTGAGTTTCTTTCCATTATTCCATTTGTTTTACATATTACATTGCTAGACACAATAATCACTCACACACGCACACACACTAATACAAAGCATCTATACACAACAACCTGGTGGCCGGCGGCGGCATGTGGTGACAGCCACCACCTCGCGGTGGTGGTGATGCCTTTTCCGACCAATAAACATAACACACATCCTTGACATACACGACCGGAAATAGCAACACTCAAGCCTACATATGCTAATATGAGCAGGACCACCCACCTAGTGGCGTGCAGCGGTCGGAGAGCGTCTGATGCGGCGAGACAGCCGCATGGCAGCGATGGCGACGGCGACGATCTCGAATAGAGGAAATAGTAGCGCTAGCGGCGGCGGTCGATGCAACATTGGAAGAAAAACAAGAGGGTGGTGTGCTTCGACTAGTAAGAAGGACGGTGGCCATGACGGTCCACCACTCGACGTCAGCCGGCGAGTTCCACCGCCGTTGGCAGTGGAGAGATGGCGACACAAAATAGCGGCGGCAAGGTTGCGTTCGTCGACAAGGCAGCAGGCGGAACGAGGGTTGTCGAACTAAGTGATGCCATCAGCGGCTGAGGAAGGCTTCTATGGTGATGGCGGCGACCGAAGGTGAAGGGGGGGGGGGGGAAACAGTCGGTGGGGAGACATAAGGGTGGAGTGGCGGTTGATGTTCTAGTTTAGGGTTAGGGTTCACATGGTGGAATAAGGTGACGGGTTTACAAGATTAGGCTACAATTTACCATTTAAACCCTGCCCCTTGAAACCTTTTGCAAAATAAGTCTGGATTTTACTAAACAACTCTTATCTTCTAAAATCTTTACAAAACTAATCCAGAATTTACAAAACCGCCCGTTGCTTGACAATTTCTTTTCAATTAATGTCCAGAATTTACCCTTCAGCCCTCAACTCTAAATTTATGACAATTAGCCCCTCGAGACCATCCACTGATATATATATATAATTATTTATTTTAGGGCTACTAGATATTCATTAATTTATTTATTTATTTAATAAATAAACGGGGTTTTACAACTCTCCCCCACTTAAATAAGATTTCGTCCTCGAAATCATTCCATACTAATCCTTACATACCAAGCCACTCTAATAACATAGTCATCTTCATGGGCACGCCCTAACGTTCCCAGGGTAGCTATGACCAATCTTCGCAAAGCCCTAATATCCTCATGTGAATGAATTCCTCGCAACAGGATTACATCTACTTCATCTGAATCTACTATCTTGAGATGGTCTGACTCCCCAACAGGCCACTCATACTGAATCATTATCATTGAATCCAGTCTGTTTCATCCCTCAACATGTTACTCAACTTCTGATAGCTTTAGGTTCTCACTATAAAATAGGTTCACAGACCCAATTATCCCTGCAGATCACTTATACTTGGCCAAGGCTCAGCTGATCCCGCTGTGAGTGACTTGTCACTTCCCAGATCAACCAGCTATTCTGTCCGTACTTTCAACCTGAAACACAAATACTAATATTACCCAACACTGAAACTGCCCGAACATTGAACTGCCTGAAGTAGTATACGCTACTACATAGCTGCTTACCAAAAGCTACCGAGACCTCCTGGGTCTCAATTTGCTTGCCTATCCTCTGAAATACTGGGTTTACACCCGGCTGCAGAGCCAAAGGACTCACTACTTAGTCGCCTCACACGACTTCTGAACGAAATCCTTCTCTGGAACTAGTTGCCACTAGTTATCATGACACTGTGACTTTACTACTTTCTGATATAACCGATCGGGTCCATATGTCAAATCCTGTCATCTTCAAATCCAAGGCTGAAAGTGATTGCTACCTGACCAATGGTAGCCTTATCTCACATGTCCTGAAGCAGTCCGTTGCTTCTCTGATCTCATAACTGTAGTGGCGCTCCTACAGTCCTATCACTGGCTCAAATAGATCTAATCCATCTGGGTAATTCCGAAATCCAATCCGTGGAATTCCTTATCCTTACTACTACACCCGAACTGGTGGGTACTATCGTTCCTTCTGCGTCCTAACAACGCGTTCACACCATCTACTAACCTAGTGAATGTTGTGGCTACACCCACAGTCTTACAACACTCTATCATTATCTGACCGCTAGTGAATGCTACGGCTACCCCCGCAGTCTTACAACACTTTCCATACCATCTGACTACTAGTGAATGCTACGGCTACCCCCGTAGTCTTACAACACTTTCCATACCATCTGACTACTAGTGAATGCTACGGCTACCCCCGTAGTCTTACAACACTTTCCATACCATCTGACTACTAGTGAATGCTACGGCTACCCCCGTAGTCTTACAACACTTTCCATACCGGGTCGGACACGCACTCGACCTAACACATCACTGAAATAGAGTCCTAACCGGAACTCTGACATGGTTCCCGAAACCTGCTATCATGTGACCCCATTGTATCAGCACCGTACCCATGCCCGTGATCAAAGCGTCACAGTGACCCACGAAATCATCTACACCCTCTGGCGGGGTGAGAATCAGTGCCTCGCACAACCGCTGTCTGAGAGTCTCGAAGGCTACCTGCTGCTCAGGCCCCCAACGAAAGGCCACCGATTTCTTGGTCGGTCAGGTCAAAGGAACCGCAATCTCGGAGAAGTCCCATATAAATCTCCGATAATAACTCTCTAGACCCAGCAGACTCCGAATCTCAGATGGAGACCTCGGAATCTCCCACTGCATCACGGCCTCTATCTTGGCCGGATCAACTAGAATACCCTTCTGTTTGACAAGGTGGCTAAGAGATTGCACCCCGCGCAACCAGAACTCACATTTGGAGAACCTTATAAAAAGTCTCTCCCCCACTTAGATTCGACTAAGTCTTCACGGTATGCGAGAATTGAAGGATTCCTAATCCGTCTCGCTTTCTAATATCACACTGATGACAAAATGTGCTTACCAATGCTTGCGTTTAATCACCGATTAAACCTTAAGATCACCCATCCTCTGAAATCTTGAAGAGTACTCTTGAAATTTGTTCCATTCTGACACCTCAATTCATCTCCCAGACTGACCACTGAAGACCTTAATCTTCACTCTGGCTGATGAATCCTCGTTCTCATTTCCAATCTTGCAGTGCCACTGAGCTCTGACCGAACACCACCCATGCAAAAACACAATTATCCTGAACATGCGACGACCAACCACTTATGCATCTAACACTTGCGACTGACACTACCCTTTTCATGTCACCAGTTCTGACCTAGCAACAGTAGTGCCTTGAACTCCAAAGTTCGTCCATAAACAATTACCGACCATACCTGAACAATGATAGAACCTCTGAATGCTGACTTCATTGGAGAACTATCACTCTAACCCTGACCAAGGATCTTCCAAACAATACTCCTGTACAAATCTCGACAAAGATCCGAAATGATAACGGTACACGTGGAACCCTCTCCGCAAGATACGTCCCTCTGTAGGTTCATCAAGGACCTTTCGACATGCAAAATGGCATATACGGTCCTTGATAACCAAAACTAACAGAAAACTGGCTCGAGATCCGACTTATCCAAACTCGCTCTCAATTCCAAAGCCATACGTATTCCCAACATGAATCGGGTAGCAGTAAAAGATGAAATACTCGCAACATCTGGAGGAACCCTAGTCACCTCCAGCTGACATGATCAACCCTGCCACACCTGTAGCAGCCTAAACCCTTGTAGTGACAAACTCCCTCGTGTACTCTCTCGTACGCATTGCACTGACTCTGGCCCTGCTGGCCCTCCACCCGATGATCAGAAGTCATGGGTCTCTTCCCGGGATCCTCTACTATACCCACCTAGCACAACCCTCTCTTTCTAGGGTGCTCCAAATCGATCTCGCATCTACAACCTCTTGGAAATCATATCCTTTAGGGTCTGACACCCTGTCACGCTCACTAGCTCGCCTGCCAATGGCTAAGCTGCAATAACTGGAACATCCTCTGTCCCCAAACTAGGTCACAAACTCTTCCCTGAAGCTTCTTAGATTCTCCAAGACTCTCACCGAGTCGAGTATGGATCCTGTGCTTTCAGTAGTACGGGCCCAATACTACCTTCCACACCTATCCATACTTTCCTCAGCAATCCTCCCGGATCCTCCAAGTCACTTCCTCAACTGGTACACCCAAGTCTAACTGAGCCTCACTATTAACTCACTGAAATATATCCTAGGCTTCCCTAGGTTCCCGAACTCACCCAGTCCTCAGCTACTGAAAGATTCCCAGTAATGTCAACTAGCTACCTCATGAATATAGTCGCATGCAACAGAGATCAGATAATCCTTCGAGTAAAAGACCCATCCCTAGAACGGTTGGACTCAGACAAAAGCTGCGCAATAAGGTCAAGTCTCTCACTTTGGGATTATCTGGCCTGTGTCCCATGTGACCTAACATATACACTTAATAGTTAGCTCACATTACTAAGAGTCCCACAAAGCACAGAGCAAGCAACATTCAAACAATGGAAAATCTAACCATCATATTCCAATCAGATCATTCTATCCTCTAATCAGGAATTTGTACATGCAATTCAAAGGCTCATACAATCAGGCATAACCTAAACAGGCTATCCTATCATTGACTGGTCAGTACTAGCATACAAGTCTACAAGCACATACAATAGGCATATAAGGCATCCTCCTAGATCCTTAGCCCTAATCTAACAAACAATTCTCATAATCATATCATATCATATCATATCTTGTATGGGTATCTTGGGAAAACTTACTTGAGCTCGGTTGATTGCACGCATCACACACTTTGTTCTTCTCAAAGTTCTTTTCTATTTTCAGATTCTTTTAAAACTCCTTTTTATAAAAAGGTTTTACTTTTGAAAATTTTCATACCAAGCCCTTAGTTTGAGTTCAGACACACCCGAGAGTATGTCCGAATCCCTCAAACCGAGGCTCTGATACCAACTTGTAACATCCCAAAAATACAGGCCAAAAATTTCATTTTTAAATACGTCATTATAAAACCAACAGTGTAATAAAACATTTGTAATATCATGTCATGTCAAAACCAAAGTAGAAATAATCAAACATGTTATCATAAAACAATATCAGAGTGTAATCCCAAAGATCTCATGTGCGGAAAACCATAGTGTGATGCGCTGCGATCAAGCCGACTCCTTTCCTTTAAACACGAAGTACCTGAAACCAAAACTGAAAACCGTAAGCACGAAGCTTAGTGAGTTCCCCCATCATACCACATACCATACGATCATATAACATACATATACTGTCAGGCATATCTGGGTGCCCGACTTACCCCTTCGGTCCTCTCGACCGGATACTGCCTAGCATATCTGGGTGCTAGCCTCCCCTTTGGTCCTCTCGACCGGATACTGCCTAGCATATATGGGTGCTAGCCTCCCCTTCGGTCCTCTCGACCGGATACTGCCTAGCATATGTGGGTGCTAGCCTCCCCTTCGGTCTAGCATATCTGGGTGCTGGGCTCCCCTTCGGTCCTCTCGACCGGTAACCAGGGACTATTTCACCCCCTAACACTACCACATAAAATCATAGCATAAACATATAAGTCATATACTGCCTAGCATATCTGGGTGCTGGCCTACCCCTTCGGTCCTGTCAACCGGTAAGTGGGGACTATTTCACCCCCTACTACTACCACATAATATCATATCACATATATCATAATTTGTCTAGCATAGTTGGGTACTAATCTACCCCTTCGGCCCTATCGACCGGTAATCGGGGACTATTTCACCCCCTACTACCACTATCACATAACATAATATCATGCTAGCACATAAACATAACAGGTAGTAGCAAACATAGACAATTATCACAAAGACAATCATCTAACAACAACTCCTACTGGTGGGCCGGCATTGTGGCCGTAGACCCACCGCTACTGGAAGGTAACTCACCTCACACTGCTGAAGTCCCGTAGACACAATCCCACTATTGAAGTCCCATAGGCTGAACCCCAGCTATTGGTTGACAGATTCCCGAACTGTCAATCACCAAAATAACACCCAATTAATAATTGGGCACCAACACATAACCATAATACATACTTGGATAGTTACTATATTACCCCAGGCTTGGCTTATTTAAGCCCAACAAGGCCCAATCCATAAGCCCAAAGCCAACTAGGAAACAAAGCCCAACATATGGCCCAATTTTCCAAATTGGGCCTAGGCCTATACATGGTCTCATTCTAAGGCCGAACATCATATAATCATTAAGGCCCAAACTATGGCCCAATTTTCCAAATTGGGCCCAAGCCCCTTACATGGGCCTTACCCTAGGCCCATTAAATTACTCTAGACCATTTTCTTGATCTTGGATAGTCCATTTAATAACCCAAATCATCAAGGCCCAACAATAAACCCAAGTGAAATTAGGGTTTCACATAAAAGGATGATTAGGGTTAAGTTTCCTACTTAACCCATTAAGGACTTAATCCATTAAGTCCATTATCACTTAGATTAATCTTTGCCAAAGTTTATTATTTAATATCTCAAGTTATTAAATAATTCTTGTATGTGTGACCCGATTAATTCTTAAAGTTAGGGTTTCATTGGCATTAGGGTTTTCCAATCCAAATATTAGCCCATTTATCAATTTGTTGGTCTTTTATGTCAATTAGGGCTTTATTGGGCCTATTAAGCCCACTAAAATATTATTAAGCCCATTAGGGTTTTATTGGGTCCATTAGAGTCCATTAAGCTTCATTGGGCCCATTAGAGCTCCTTTGAGCCCATTAGGGTTTCAGTCCCTTGCCCAAACATCCAAACCAAAACACAACATCAACAAGGCACACCGCCACCCGACACGGCGGCCGGTGGCGGCAGCCACCACCCTACGGTGGTGGTTTGAGTTTCTTTCCATTATTCCATTTGTTTTACATATTACATTGCTAGACACAATAATCACTCACACACGCACACACACTAATACAAAGCATCTATACACAACAACCTGGTGGCCGGCGGCGGCATGTGGTGAATGCCACCACCTCGCGGTGGTGGTGATGCCTTTTCCGACCAATAAACATAACACACATCCTTGACATACACGACCGGCAACAGCAACACTCAAGCCTACATATGCTAATATGAGCAGGACCACCCACCTAGTGGCGTGCAGTGGTCGGAGAGCGTCAGACGCCGCGAGACAGCCGCATGTCAGCGACGGCGACGACAACGATCTCGAATAGATGAAATAGTAGCGCTAGCGGCTGCGGTCGATGCAACAGTGGAAGAAAAACAAGAGGGTGGTGTGCTTCGACTAGTGAGAAGGACGGTGGCCATGACGGTCCACCACTCGACGCCAGCCAGCGAGTTCCACCGTCGTTGGCAGTGGAGAGATGGTGACACAAAATAGCGGCGGCAAGGTTGCGTTCGTCGACAAGGCAACAGGCGGAATGAGGGTTGTCGAACTAAGTGATGCCATCAGCGGCTGAGGAAGGCTTCTATGGTGATGGCGGCGACCGGAGGTGAAGAGGGGGGGGGGGGAACAGTCGGTGGGGAGACATAAGGGTGGAGTGGTGGCTGATGTTCTAGTTTAAGGCTAGGGTTCACATGGTGGAATAAGGTGACGGGTTTAATACCCGTATCCCATACAAACTTTGCATCCAAATAACGCCTTTGGTCCCTCCTTCCCATTTTCTTTACAAGATTAGGCTACAATTTACCATTTAAACCCTGCCCCTTGAAACCTTTTGCAAAATAAGTCTGGATTTTACTAAACAACCCCTATCTTCTAAAATCTTTACAAAACTAGTCCATAATTTACAAAACCGCCCGTTGCTTGACAATTTCTTTTCAATTAATGTCCAAAATTTACCCTTCAGCCCCCAACTCTAAATTTATGACAATTAGCCCCTCGAGACCATCCATTGATATATATAATTATTTATTTTAGGGCTGCTAGCTATTCATTAATTTATTTATTTATTTAATAAATAAACGGGGTTTTACATCAGCCAGATCCATAACACCTTCCATGTGTCTCAACTTCGAAAGTGTGTGGCTAATGAGTCCGTAATTGTTCCTCTGGATGCTATTTAGGTTGATGATCACCTGAATTATGTGGAGAGACCATTGGTGATCTTAGATAGGAAGACGAAGGTGCTATACAACAAAGAAGTGTCACTGCTCAAGGTCTAGTGGCAACATCGGAAGTGCTCCGAATGGACGTAGGAGCCTGAGGTGGAAATGCGAGAGCACTACCCAGATTTATTTGCAGAAGCAAACTTCGAGTATGAAGTCTAGTTCAAGTGTAGGAGAGTTGTGACATCTATTATTCAGGTATTCGTTTTAACCCTTGAGTTGTACTTTATTTACAAGATTAGTCCCATGTGGCAATTTCGTAATTTCGGTGTCAGCTTGGATACGCAGGGTGTACACCTTCGCATACAGGGCGTACCCGGGCTCGTATTAGTATGTTGCGCGTACACTGGTACGTAGGGCGTACACAGTCAGTGTGCAAACCCTAAATTTTAAGGTTTGGACCCTATTTAAACACATTTATGGCCACATACACCTTCTTATCTTCAGCCTCCTTCCTCACTTCGTAACCTTAAAGAGTGTTGGTGCATTTGTGAAGCTTGTAGAGCCATTTTTGGTGCCATTTGGAGCTTTTGGAGTGGAAGGAAGAACATTAGGATTGTGGTGTTTCACTCAAGGCTTTGGATCCTACATCTTGTTCCCCCTGTGCACCTTGTGGAGGTAAAAAGCTTCAACCTTGGTGTAGAATTCTTATGGATCTAGTTTTAGCTCAAATTTGTTTCCTTTTTGTCCCAAACTTGGTCCTTGTGAGTAAAAGGTACTCCAAGGCATTTGAGTTGTCCTTCCAAAGGTTATGAGAGGTGTTAAGCCATAAAGTTGGGTTTTTGATCAGTAGTTTCTCTCCATGCAAGTGCTAGATTGTCTTAATGGGTTAATAGACTAGGGTTTCTGGAGTTAAGGTGTTAATAGCCACCTAAACCATAAAGTTGGAAACTTTATGGTTAAGAACATCTTTTGTTGCCTAGATCTGAAATTTGGACGTAAATGCTTAAGGGATTAAGCACTTAATAATAGGGGTGGTGAGTAGTCGTGTGTGAGGGCGTAATAAGGGGTATGATGTGCGTACGAGATCATCTCCTCGATGCTCAGTCAACTGCAAAGTACGCCCCACGTACACAAGGAGTACGCCATGCATACTGACTGAGTCAACCCGGTTGACTCATTTGGCTTTAACTTGTATTTTTACTAGGGTTTGACTAGGGGTATTTTAGGTATTTGAATGGTAGTCTGAGTTTTGGTTATTGTTATTCGTAATGGTGACCGGTAGTGTGGGTTTTAGAGCAATGTGTCATTTCAGTTGTTGTCTGTCTGTGAGGTGAGTCTTGTTACCACCTTAAGTGGGTCGAAGGCACCAAGGCCAACCCACTGTATTGTATGAGTAAAATTGTATGCTGTCGTATGATGTGATTGTATGATTTATGTATTGAGCTAGTTTGGGCTTGCAGTCATTATGGACTTGGGGTTGATATGGACCAAGGGTTGATTCAAATCCGAAACAGCTACTTGTTGTTATTTTGGGTTGATACGGACCCGGGGCTTGGTAGGACCTGATACAGCCACATGTTGTTATATTATATGCATGTTGTATGTGGTATTTTGCAAAGCTCACTAAGCGTTATGCTCATAGTTATGTTTATGGTTTCAGGTACTTCCAATTCAAAAGGGAAGGGCCTGACATGATGACACAACATCCTCCCCATATGATTTCAGAACTTGATATATTTGTACTTTGATGTTTTGGAATACTGTAATGATTGATGGTTTTTGATACAATCAATGAATGAAATTAATAGCTTTTAAATGAAAATTTTTAGTATTGTTTTTGGGTCGTTATAGACATATTGGATTTATCAGAGCAAAAATAGTAGTCATGACCTTTCGTTGAAGTTTGATATGTTTTTTCACATATGGTTTAGTTATTGACTTGTTGGTTAGTCTTTCATTGTTTATTGCTTAAACTTAGATATGACAATGTCTCAACTACTATTCATTTATATATTACTAGTTCATTTCGTACATTTCAATATTCTAGCCACTATAAAACCTAGTTATCGACTCATATATATATATATATATATATATATATATATATATATATATATATATATATATATATATATATATATATATTTGCAACTAATTTTACTACTAAAAATTTGTATTAAGGATTGAAAATTTATCCTAGTAAACACATTTTAGATACTGAATGAACTGGTATTAGTAATTGTAAATCAATTCTAAAAGAAACATAATTGAGACTAAATAGAATTGTTTCTAAGACTAATATCTAGTCACTATAAAATCAGGTTAAGGACTAAATAACATTGTATTTCAGAGTGATAGTCTTTCCATGAAAAATCAGATTAGGGATCGACTAAGATATTATCAAAGACTTATATTCAATCTCATAAGGATATTATTTAAGGAAATATATTAGAAATTGGATAAGATAGTATCATGGACTAATATTCCATAAAAAGAATATAAAGGCAATGTATTGAAGACCGGCGGAGAAAGTATCAACAACTAATATTTAGTATTCAGAAGATAGTATCAAGGAACGATATGAAATAAAACTAGGATTCGAAGAAAACACATTAGAGACTGCATATGATAGTGCCAAAGATTGATTTTCTATCTCTACGCAACTACAATTACATGTATTAGGGATTGATTTATAGTCCTTAATATATAAAAAAATATCAATATTTAGGACTAAGTATTTGGGACTATGATGTGAATTTTTAATGCACTAGTTTTTTATTTATAATTCCTAATTTATCGCATCTAAACCACACCTTACAGGCAGTGAACCCGATCGAGTATAGTATAACTTTGATAAGCAAGGGTGTCGAACACAAGGGGAACGGTAGTAAATTAATTTAAAATATTTGATTATAGGTTACACAAGACACATAAAAGCAGTAAAGAAATGGTTTATTAAATCTCAAACGAACAACTAATTAACGAATCTCGATAAACTAACAGGGAAACAAATCTCTTCAGGTACTTTGGTTTAGATAAATTACACCTTAAAAGCATAGACAATTGCATACACACATTCATTTATTCATGTTCACCGATTCCTAAAATGATTAGATTCGCGTTCACTATTACTAATACTTTAGCAAACAAGTTAATTCAAACAGTGATCAGTTGATTAAACTAACATGTTTCCTAGTGTTCAGTTCGTATCAAGCAAGACTTGTAATAATAGTTAATCAAATTACTAATTCAATTAACCTCTTGTTGATGGTTTATCACACAAGGATCACACATTAACTTACTTATTTCTAAGTTAATCCTAGTTTCACATTCGTTATTCCTAGACATATAATCTTGATGGTAATCAAAATCATAAGAGACAAACAATCAAGCAGATGTTCATACAACTCAATTTACTTGGCAATTAACAGAAAATAATTATCATTAACACGTAAGGATCTTTTAACAAGCTTGGAAAGATAAATTAAACATAAACAAACACTCCAATAATCAAGGTTTCATTCAATCATAAACACAAAGTAAAAGGTTTTTACACCTAAATCAGAAAGCAAACACATAATAGTATCATAATGGAATGCTAAGCATGGTCACGTTAACAAACCACATGATTACCGACACGAATCCGCTCTCCAATCCCTTAGATCTTTGCTTCTGTCAACTTAACGGCCTTCCGGCCGCCTTCTAGACCCTCAAAACGGCAGTTATGAAGTTTTATTGTCGCACAAGTCGAAGTGGAATATCATAGATTATGAAAATTGTGGAATGATATGGGGTATTTATAGTTGGAGGGAGATGAAATTACTATGAAATATTAGATTTGGATTGGAATAAGGAAACTAATGGTGGCTTAGGGATTAAGCAAATAAAAATAAGGTAAGTGATGCTTGGGGAATAAGTAACTTGGAGGGAATTTCCGTCCAGCTTTTATGCTTCATCTTCAAGGCTAATTTTGGATAAGATAAATGCGGAATTAGCAAAAATTCCCTCTCACATAAGTCATAGGAAATTTCGTCTAGTTTTCAAAACATTTTGAATCTCGCCAATTGGACTTATGAGTCATCAGATATACCCGAAACACTGAAGAGGGGTCAATCTGCCAGCAATATCATTTTTGCATCTTTTCAGCTCCATTCTCTTCCTTTTGCATTTCAGCTCCCATTTTTACTGTAATTGAATATTTCAAAGCATATTAAGTATCTTTTAGTTCTAAATAATATAAAAACATAGTATAAAATAATAAGAAAACATCATAAATATATGCATAAAATAGATGTTATCAGACTAGCTATGGACTAATTAAATCAGTCCTTGATGTCCATCAAAGACTAATTATTTATCATATGAGATTGACTTTTATCAGTCTCTGATACCTTTGTTGTAATGTCATAACATAAATACATTAAAAGAATGCAATATACAATGCAAGTGTTAAGATGTGAAAGTTTTAATACAGGGTTCCTTCCATGTAAACATAGAAATGATACTAAAAATGCTATCAACAAGACTATAATATCCCCCACTAATATGTATCACTATATTGTCTTATTTGGGCTACCCGAAATGAACACTTTAAAAGGGTCACCCATCCCGGAATTGCTCTCGACCAAGCGTGTTTAACCATAGAGTTCTCATGGGATATGGTGTCCTTGTTGCTTTAAAATGTGTTATAATAGGGAAGGTATCCACACTCCTCATAAAAAATGATTATTTATCCTTCCCGAATGATGTGGAATTAAGTTTAAGTATCCACCCACTTCAAGCCCCCTTTATAGGGTTCAACGTCCTCATCGAACACACCAACATGTTCCCTAGCCATGATACCATTTATGACACCCCCTAAATAGCACATACCACAATATTGCAAGCTTTGTCCGACCCAACACAAAAACTTCTCAAGGTCACCCATCCTGAAAATTACTCTTGCCCCAACACACTTAACTATAGAGTACTGGTGGGATCTATGGTCCTCATGAAGGTATCCATATCCCTTATAAGGAATAATTAGTTCTATTTCCTCGTCGATGTGAGATCGTGTGTAGATAGTCACCCGCCTAATAAGGGAAGTGGATACCTTCCTTGTCATATCACATTCTAAAGTGGTAGGGATAGTAAACTCCATAAGAACTTGCAATTAAGCATACTCGGATGAGAGAAATGTTAGGATGGGTGACCCTTGGGAGGTTTTTGTGTCGGGTGGTTCAAAGTGGACACTATTGTGATACATGTCTTTGGAGGGTGTGTGACATCCTCAAAATTTTAAAACCAATTAAAATTTTTCTTTACGCTTTAAAAATCATTTATTTATATTTGTAGAAAATACCAATACAAAAGATCATTTTGATTACAAATGTCTGTCTCCAAAATGTTAAAATCATAAGGATGTCATAATCAATACATATACATAAGTTACAGCGTAAAGACTCGATGGTCCTGAATACAATTGCAGATTGTCTCTTAATCACTCAGCATCCTAATAAAGTTCTAGTGGCTTAAGTCTTGATATATGTGATCCATATGAACTGAGTGGGTCAGGTTGTAGAAATCTGATGAGATAATAGGGATTTCAATCCCACGATATTGATATGATAATATTCCATAATTATTAGACCTGCAAACCAACTGTTACCATACAATAACCATTCCTACCGATCCTCACGGATCCTAGACTAACCATTTCTATCGATTCTCACAGATCCTAGACCATGATTATCAGGGAAAATAATCTCGCCTGATGAATCGTTAAAATTGACTACACATATCACACCATCGGCCGGCGGCGGAAACGCTGAGTCGTGTGACATAGGGATATTGGATCATAGTCATTGAACAGTATAAAACAATATGTAACATAAATGTCACTTTTATTTATAGTAACGTTACATCGGATTATTAGAATTCCTAATACAAAGGTGCCTTAACAGGTAGGCATAACGATAAACGTTTGAAGTTTTGCAGTTACTTCCTCGATCAACTGTTGCTTCCAAGAGTGTAGGTTTCAGTCTCACTGTTTCCTACGAATACATGAGGTTTTGAAAACGTCAACATAATGTTGGTGAGCTCACATGTTTGGGTGTTATATCTTTAAAAATACTTTATGTGTGTAACTTTATTAAGTTATAAAAGTATTTAGATTTATATTGTTAAGGTATCTTCTAATAGTATTTTACTATTTCTAGGTACTAAAATTTTAACGCTTTACTTTTTATCTCAGAAGTATGCCCCTTGGATACTTCTATTATCATCGTTTATCTTAGAAGTATGCTTGTATGAAGCAATACTTCTATTAGGAGTGGTTATATCTTTTATTCCAGAAGTATGCCCCTTGGATACTTCTAT
Source organism: Lactuca sativa (assembly GCF_002870075.4). Classification (NCBI taxonomy): domain Eukaryota; kingdom Viridiplantae; phylum Streptophyta; class Magnoliopsida; order Asterales; family Asteraceae; genus Lactuca; species Lactuca sativa. The sequence continues at coordinate 134,339,282 of NC_056630.2, read as the reverse complement.
TAGAGTGATTATATCTTTTATTCCAAAAGTATGATTGCATAAAGCAATTGTAACGACCGGAAATTTCCATCCAATTTAAACTTTTCAAAAACAACCCGATTTCATTAAATTACTACAAAAAGGTTTTCAATATAATTAATTTAGAGTATTCCCAGAATCATATCACAACATAAACATGAGGAGCGGTACGATCACGCCTTCGCCTTGCCACGGTCTCCTGAAGAACCTGAAAAACATAAAACCACAACTGTAAGCCCGAAAGCTTAGTGAGATATCCCCAAAATACCAACCACATATACCATACACGCATAACATGCCATATCATATCCGATCACAGAACAGCCATGCACTTCGGGTCTACTGTGTGACTGGTCCACCGCACCGGCCAACAGTCCACCCTCCGAGTCTAGCCATATACATCGAGTCTGTAGTGTGATTGGTCCGCCCGCACCGGGCCTTCAAGCCACCTGGTCCACTCTCCGAGTCTAGCCATATACATCGAGTCTGCAGTGTGATTGGTCCGCCCGCACCGGGCCTTCAATCCACCTGGTCCACTCTCTGAGTCTACAGCATGACTGGTCCGCCCGCACCGGGCCTTCAGTCGGCCTGGTCCACTCTCCGAGCCTCGACACGTCTGGTCCGCCCTCTTGGGGCCTACAGCCTATCCGGACAGTTCGCTGGGCCTTCGGGACAACCGGTCCGCCCTGGGTATCTTGGCCTACAGCATAAAGCAGGACCCGCCTCAACCCAACTCCAGTCCAAACAACCATGTGCACATAAACATACAATCATATAACAATTCACAGTCAACAAACCGATCAAACAGATCACATAACATATCATCATCATAACCAGGATACCGACCTAACCGGTCACTAGCATAGCATCACCCTACATCTCAGGATATCGACCTCAACCAGGTCTCTAACATATACCATCCTAGCTACCGGGATGTAACATATCAAAGCAATATCATAACAAAAAATACCCGAATCTCAATCCGATAAAGGGTCGGCCTTGGTGCCTTAGACCCTGTTGATATAATGAGGATAACTCACCTCGAAATTGCCGACTGAACAGATAAACCCAAGCTACTCCAACCACTAATACGATCTCCAACACTGGCCAACACCAAGACACTGAACTCAAAACAATATTCAACAATTACCAAAATGCCCCTGGAAAATAACTGGTCAACCCTTGGCCAAAGCCAACCCCTGACTGACTCTACTCGCCGAGTCATCCCAATGACTCGCCGAGTCCACACACACAGAACTCCCCCCATCCGCGACTTAACTCGCCGAGTCACCCCAAGACTCGTCGAGTCCAGCAACTCTAAATCCTTTCTCACTCGACTCACCGAGTCATCCCTTGACTCACCGAGTCACAGCTCAACCAGAAGAAACTTGGACCTCACGAGCAGACTCGTCGAGTCCAAGAACAGACTCGCCGAGTCTAAGGCTATCTTCAACCTACTCGCCGAGTTGTTCTTCCAACTCGCTGAGTTCCAGACCATCTTCAAGCAACTCGCCGAGTACACCTTTGTGATTCGCCAAGTGCCTCTAGATCTCATCCCAAACAGAACCTTCCAGGCCATGCAATTGATCCAAAACGTAGATCTAGCCTCCTACAACCCATCCATCACGTAAAGTGGCAAACTTTACATGAATCCAAAGAGATCTAGGCATTTTACACTTTAGGGCTAGGGTTTGGGACATGATGGCTTCACTAATCACTCAAGAACAGGGACTTTAATGCACTTTAAACCTCTTCCATCCCATATCTGAGGTATCAACCTCAGATCTATCCTTCAAAGTCAAAATACCACAAGCCAAACCTCCCACACATTCCAAGAATAATGAATCTAGAAGAATAACAGCCCAAGAACGAGATTATACCTCAAAAGGAAGCCCCAACAGCAAAGAAATCCGAATCTTAGCAAAGCCCCTTGCTCCAAGCCTCCTAACTCTCAAAGATCTTCCTTCAAATCTCTTTTCCAAGGTTCAATTGCACTCCAATCCTTCACAATTGCGTTTCTAGGGTTTTCTGGACTTAAGGGAAGGTAAGGAGGCTGGGGAGAGGGTATGATGTCCTTTATATAGGGCTCATCCTCCGAAATTAGGGTTTTCTCCACTCAGAGCCAACTCGCTGAGTCCAGCCGCCGACTCGCCCAGTCGGCCACTTAACACGCGACCAAAATCGCGACCCTACTCGCCGAGTCCACTCGTGGACTCGCCGAGTTGCCCTTTCCAATTTACTCTTTTAGCCCTTCAACTTTACTCCGGATATTCCGGGATGTTACAATTCTCCCCCACTTAAATTAGGCTTCGTCCTCGAAGCTTGCGGCAACTCAACTCCAGAAATACTCCCGCAATGCACCACCTGGCATTAACCAAACCAGGTTCCTCAAACCACACCCATCAGGCTCCACACTTAACAACCGAGTACCACTCCATGGCACTTTTCTCAATGCTGATCACCACAATCACTTGACTCTTACGAGTTAGATATAACCCTGAACCACCGGGTTCCTGATCCGAGTCCAACTTTATCCACACCCTGCTGACAGAATGACACATTCTTCAGCCTCAGAGAAACTCCCATGAGTTCTCCTCTTCCAATCGCATGCACATGCTGAACTAGCCCTAGCACTCTCGGTTGGGAAAACCCGTCACACTGACGACATCTCCAAACATCCCCCAGGATGAACCATCACTACATACATAATTCCCTGACCAGAATCACACTGGGAGCCCAAGACTCCCTCCCTGCATCCCTTCCGAGCCTCTTGGCTCTACACCCGCGGAATTCCTTCCGCGACCTCAGCAGACATCCCAAACCGGATGTGATCCCATACCACCGCCGCAATCACGCTGCTCAATGACCGCAATTTGACCACTCCAATCATAACTCTGCGCTGCTGCTTTCACTTCCGTGAATTTACACTCCCTCTCGGAGTTACATTCCTCTCTCTTTCCCTTACCAAGGAAATCCACTTGGCCGCCTTGTCACTACGACAAGTGCCACGGTGCTCGCCCAATGCTACACCACTCCTTTATAGCATAACCGCTATCCATGCAACACACATGCTCTGAATCTGCTCGCAAGGACCCTTGAGTCCATGCACTATCTCCCCTAATCAAGAATAATACCCAGGGCCAGACCTTCTAATGCTAACACACCGCAACATACTCAATCCATTTCCTCAACCCAATCTAACAATACCTGCAGAGTCTTCAGCATGACTGGACCGTCTTACCAGGCCTTCAGTCAATCTGGACCACTCTCAGAACCTTCAGCCAATCTGGACCGCCCTCTAGTGCCTTCAATCTGGCTGGACCGTTCTCCGAGCCTTCGGCCTGACTGGTACGCCTACCGGCCTTCAGTCTATCCAGACCGCTCAACTAACATTCATCATTCCGAGTTATCTCTCCGGGAAATCCTCCCATGCATACTGTTCTAGCCCTCTAGGGGTTCCGAACTCTATTTCCATCATACATACTCAATCCCGGCCTGATCCCAGGCCCTCCACAATCAAATGTCCTAGGTCTGTATCTCGCCCCGCACGCCTGCCACTTACTCATACCGGCCTATACTCTTGACTGACAGAACCACTGCTGAATCCCAAGCAGCTAAACAACCTCTCATGTCCATCGACCTTCCAGAGAATTTTCCAATTCTCCCCCACTTAGGGCACTAACTAACAACCACCGGTCGCTATCCCGACCTCCCAAAACAACCCTGCACAAAACCAACACTTACACGCGGACTGATTCCCACTAGCACTAGCAACCTTCACAAAATCACATTTCCACACTGATCATCCCGCTCGAAAGAAACTCAAACTGCAGCTAACCACTCCTCAGAAAGCAGATGCTACCCGACATTCAGACCAACGCCAGATTTCCACTAATAACCCTCTTGAATGATAACCAACGAAATTCCCAAACACTAACCCGTAACCAAACCATAACCCTCAAAGAATAACGAATATCACACCGAAAACCACGAAATGAAACTAGCAGATAAACAATGCTCCATAATAAACACAAGATAACAAGACATTAAGAAAGAAACATACCTGCAGCTGCATCTGGCACTGCTCTGACCTCCTCTGCTGAAAGCTGAAAACCACGACCCTGAGCCCTTGGGGGCTCCGCTCCACCATGACCTCCACCCGTGATCCTCAAAGTGGCCGGTGCTAGAGCCTGCACCGGTCCTACAGCAAGCTGTGGATAGTTGACCCTCAAGTGTCCAACTTGATGACAATGATAACAAATCCTCAAATCCCGAACCGGCGCTGACTGCCGAAAATCCCTCGCATAGTGCCCCTCCTTTCCGCACTTGCGGCATGCACCACCGGACCTACAAACTCTGGTGTGACCCCTCCCACACTTCCCACAAGCGTGGCTGCTCTGATCTCCCACCCTAGAATCAATGGTCTTAGACCATTTCGGCGCTAGCTGCGACTGCACCGGAGCCTGCCTTAGCTCACGCAACTGCAACTCAATCTCTAACTCACGCCGCCTGGCGGCCTCCTGCAACTCCAACAAAGTCTCGCACCTCTGCGTAGACACAAACTGTTTGATATCCCTCTTGAGCATACTCAGATATCGGGACATCTGAGCTTGCTCCGAAGCGAACTCTGGACAAAACATCGCCCTCTCAGTGAACATCCTGGTGATCTCCGTCACCGACTCTGAACCCTGCTTCAGCTCAAGGAACTCCTGAGCCAATCTCTCTCTCTCAACCCACGGAACATAACGACTGCTGAACATCTCTCTGAACTGATCCCATGAAACCGCAGCCCTCTGCGCATCCGAATATGACCCCATGGTCAACCTCCACCAATCCTTCGCCCCGAGCCTCAACAGGTTCAGAGCACACCTCACCCTCTGATCAGCAGGGCATGAAAACGTGAAGAAACACCCCTCCACGTCCGATAACCATCTCATAGCCACAATCGGGTCCTAAACTCCATCAAAGGTGGGAGGCTTCGTATTCTCGAAGTCCCGATACTGAAAACCCCGACCAGCTCCTCCCCCTGTCGCTATAGCCGCCGCGACAGCCGTCTCTGTGAGAGCTGCATAGCGCTCATCAAAATACTCAACCATGGAGGTCTTGATCGACCCAAACAGTTCCGATAACTCAACCCGGAACAACTCAGCAACCTCATCATGCAGGATCTCACGAATCCTCGCATCCAACTCGCACGTGCTCATCTGACCAATAACCTCGGGCGGTACTGACCCGCCCGGAACTCCCTCTCCTGCTCCCGATACTGACCCGGATCCACTCCCAGCAGGCCTCAGAATCTCCATACTGAAAAACACCACAAAATCTCAGACACTTCCCACTAACCCGGGAACAAACTCTCAACCCAGCCCTAGAGGTCATGGTTTCCCTGATTTGCGTATGGGTCCTGTGCATTCAGTAGTACGGGCCCATACTACCTTCCACACCTACCCATATTTGTATGAAGTACTACCACACCTCGAAATTGCCTTAGACCCTGTTGATATAGTGAGGATAACTCACCTCGAAATTGCCGACTGAACAGATAAACCCAAGCTACTCCAACCACTGATACGATCTCCAACACTGGCCAACACCAAGACACTGAACTCAAAACAATATTCAACAATTACCAAAATGCCCCTGGAAAATAACTGGTCAACCCTTGGCCAAAGCCAACCCCTGACTGACTCTACTCGCCGAGTCATCCCAATGACTCGCCGAGTCCACACACACAGAACTTCCCCCATCCACGACTTAACTCACCGAGTCACCCCAAGACTCGCCGAGTCCAACAACTCTGAGACCTTTCTCACTTGACTCACTGAGTCATCCCTTGACTCACCGAGTCACAGCTCAACCAGAAGAAACTTGGACCTCACGACCAGACTCGCCGAGTCCAAGAACAGACTCGCCGAGTCTAAGGCTATCTTCAACCTACTCGCCGAGTTGTTCTTCCAACTCGCCGAGTTCCAGACCATCTTCAAGCAACTTGCCGAGTACACCTTTGTGACTCGCCGAGTGCCTCTAGATCTCATCCCAAACAGAACCTTCTAGGCCATGCAATTGATCCAAAACGTAGATCTAGCCTCCTACAACCCATCCATCATGTAAAGTGGCAAACTTTACGTGAATCCAAAGAGATCTAGGCATTTTACACTTTAGGGCTAGGGTTTGGGACATGATGGCTTCACTAATCACTCAAGAACAGGGACTTTAATGCACTTTAAACCTCCTCCATCCTAGATCTGAGGTAGCAACCTCAGATCTATCCTTCAAACTAAAAATACCACAAGCCAAACCTCCCACACATTCCAAGAATAATGAATCTAGAAGAATAACAGCCCAAGAACGAGATTATACCTCAAAAGGAAGCCCCAACAGCAAAGAAATCTGAATCTTAGCAAAGCCCCTTGCTCCAAGCCTCCTAACTCTCCAAGATCTTCCTCCAAATGTCTTTTCCAAGGTTCAATTGCACTCCAATCCTTCACAATTGCGTTTCTAGGGTTTTCTGGACTTAAGGGAAGGTAAGGAGGCTGGGGAGAGGGTATAATGTCCTTTATATAGGGCTCATCCTCCGAAATTAGGGTTTTCTCCACTCAGCGCCAACTCGCCGAGTCCAGCCGCCGACTCGCCGAGTCGGCCACTTAACACGCGACCAAAATCGCGACCCTACTCGCCGAGTCCACTCGTGGACTCGCCGAGTTTCCCTTTCCAATTTACTCTTTTAGCCCTTCAACTTTACTCTTGATATTCCGGGACGTTACAATAATATTTCTATTGAGAGTGATTATATATTTTATTCCAAAAGTATGCCCCTTTGATACCTCTATTAGAGTGATTATATCTTTTATTCCAGAAGTATACCCCTTTGATATTTCTATTAGAGTGGTTATATCTTTTATTCCAGAAGTATGCCCACTGGATACCTTTATCAGAGTGATTATATATTTTATCTTTCTTTTTGAGTGATTTCCTATAACTATCATAATATAAACCCTTGTAATTTTATATATGATAATTATATATTTTAGATCTCATAATATTATATATATATATATATATATATATATATATATATATATATATATATATATATATATATATATATATATATTATTTTGCGATACATATATATACCTTAATTATGGTTATTTTTAAACAGGATATTTGAGCAAAGTAACAGTTAGATACGGTGTCTTATCCTAAATTTGGCTAGTGCTACGACTGGATATAATGTTTTTCTAGAGGTTCGGCAAGAGTAATGACGACGTATATTATATATCACTATTTATATGGGAAAAGTGATGACGACGTATAGTATTTATGGATATTTATACGGGCATAGTATCGACAACATATATTAAATATCACTATTTATACAAGCAGAGTGATGCCGGCGTATAATAATTATGGATACTTATACGTGCATAGTATCGACGGCGTATGCTATATATCATTATTTATACGGGTAGAGTGTGATGACGTATACTAATTATCGATATTTATACGGGCAGAATAACGGCGACGTATACTAAAAATCACTATTTATATGGGCAGTATGACGGCAGCGTATAATAAATATGGATATTTATATGGGCAGAGTATCGAAAACGTATACTAAATAATGACGGCGTATACTAAATATCACTATTTATACGGGCAAAATGACGAAAGTGTATAATATTTATGGATATTTATATGTACAGAGTATCGACGACATATGCTATATATTATTATTTATACGGGCAGAGTAATTACCGACATATTATCCTAACGTATTTATCTCATAAACTACTTAATATATTGCAAATAATAATATTTTCTAAAATCGATAAAGTAGTTTTATGACATGTATTCCTCCTATATTTTATAATATGGTAGAAAAAGGGGTCGTAAAACTCACCCTTGTAGCGTGATACCGCCAATGTAGAATCAGGACTCGGGACTCGAAGATTGCCTCGGGAACGACCAGATTCGAGAAACTAGCTTAAATATATAACTAAAATATAAAAATAAAGTTTTCTAGGGTTTTTATGAAGGAAAATCGAAGAAAAACAAGAGAGGGAAGAGAGGATTGGAGCGAGGAATGAATGGGGTTGATGTTCCTTTTATAGCAAAATTTTTGAGGTGCTCCCCGTGCAAATGGGAGGAGCCTTGTGTAACACCTCAAATTTTTGACCAAAATTTTCAAATTTTAAAACTTCTAAAAACAGAGTTCTACAGCCACATCAAATTCAAATCATTTCAAAACACAAGTGTCATAGTTATCAGAGTACAAAAGACCATGTCCCAGTAATAAATTCCTAGTGTGTGCGTACAATCAGACCTTCGCCTTCCCGCGGTCCTGCGAAGTACCTGCCGCATACAAGTCAACAACAGTAAGAAGAAAGCTTAGTGAGTTCCCCAAGATACCCCATACAACACAACATACAATAAACAACAAAGGGTTATTTACAATCCTAGGACTATCAACAGTTTCGATGAGCTAACAACATGCTCGGGAGGTTATCCGTAACCCCGGTTGGCTAACAACAACCCCAGTTACATAAAATATCATATCAAAACATAACATAGCATAACACAACATATTAGCTAGACCAAGTTGGTCATAATATTACAGCTATCCTACTATACATGTAAGAGTAAGTGAGGAGACTCACCTGATACCGATGACACGAAAACCTAGCACCGGAAATGCCGGATCTAGACTCCGCCTAGTTTACAAAATAATTAACCTCAATTAAAATTAAGACCGAAACCACTCACGAGTCCAAGGTCCACGGTTAATCCTTCTAGAGGCAAAAAGGACCATTTTTCCACTCCCTAGGTCCAAAACCATAAACTTTGACCAAAAGTCAAAGTCAACAAAAGTCAACACCCAACAAGTACGCTGGGCATACAACCCCTAACGTTGGGCGTACTCTCATATTAAGCACTCGACGGGGATTCACCAAACTATGTTGTGTGTAGCTATGAGTACGCACGACATACTCCACATACTTCCATTTCCTCACTTTTGGGGTCTTAATCCGTTAAGATAACCATTCCATCCATAGATCTGACTAATTTAAGACCTCTTCATCCAAAAATTCATGGTCTTTAAGCCTTTTCATGGCTGGGAGAGGCTAAAACACCATTTCACTCATTCTAAAGTACTTTACTCATGGATGAGGTCAAAAGAAGGATCAAGCAAGCATTTTCATCAACCTAGGTGCCTCAAGATACATGAAAGGACAACTTAAACTCTCTGGAGAGTCTCAATACTCAAAAGGTACAAACTTGGGGACTTAAACTCATGAATCTCACACTAAAAAGATCTAGAAGAACACTAGCCAAGGTATAAGCTTTATACCTGAAAATGATGCACACAGGTGGGGAGTTTTTGGATCTCTAACTTGGATGGCACCTTCTACTTGTTCTACAACCTTCTTCTTCTTCTTCTTCTATAAGAGTCAAGAACCACTCAAAACTTGCAAAAACACACACTCAAGCTACACACACAAAATTAGGGTTTTAGAGAAGGTTGGAGGCTGATAAGGGTGGCTAGAAATGAGACCACAATGTTCTTTATATAAGGACTAAAGAAATATTAGGGTTTTTCATCTGAGCCTAGTACGCCCAACATACACTTTGTTACGCCCAGCGTACTAGGTAACATTTGCGATCTGCATGGTGCATGAGTATGTTGCACGTACTCATGCATACGCCCCGCGTACTGACTTGCCAACTTATCATATTAAGGGACTGATTTTGACATAAAAGGAAAGATTCAAGCGTGATAATTGTACCTCATTTTGGGATGTTACAAATCTCTCCTGCTAGAATCAGAATTCCCCTCGAAGTCATCCTCCAGAAACAGATCAGGACACTGCCCAAGCATTTTGGACTCCGGTTCCCATGTCCACTCTGACCCTCTACGGTACTGCCACTAAACTTTGACCAAGTTCACTACCTTGTTCCTCAAGGTTTTCACTTTACGATCCAAAGATGGCTACAAGATTCTCCACATAATTTAGGCAAGCATCGACATAAATGTCCTCTAAGGGAACCACAACCACCTCATCAGCTATACATTTCCTCAAATGAGATACATGGTAAGTATCAAGGATCTGACTCAAATCCTCTGGTAGCTCCAACCAGTAAGCCACCTTGCCCATACAGGACAACACTTGAAAAGAACCAATGAATCTGGGGCCCAACTTGCCCCGCTTCCTGAAGCGGATAACACCCTTCCAGGGTAACACCTTCAGGAGTACAAAATCCCCCACCTGAAACTCTAACTTTGAGCCCCTCCGATCTGCACAACTCTTTTGACGGCTCTGAGAAGTCAAAATCCTTTTCCGAACCTGCTGTATAAGCTATGTCATCTTGAGCACGACTTTCGTTCTCCCCATGACCCTCTTCCCCACTTTACCCCAACAAATAGGAGTTCGACACCTTCGACCATAAAGGAGCTCGAATGGGGGCATACTAATACGAGCATGATGGTTGTTATTATAAGACAACTTAGCCAAAGGAAGATAGAAGTCCCAACTCCCACAAAAATCGATAACACACGTGCACAACATATCCTCGAGCATTTGAATCGTCCGCTCGCTCTGCCCATTCGTCTGTGGATGGTACGCGGTGCTAAAAAGTAGCCGGCTACCCAACTCCTCATGGAACCTCTTCCAGAATCTGGAAGTAAAACACACATCCCGGTCAAACACAATATATGTCGGCATCACATGCCAAGCCACCACCTTATGAACATAAATCTCAGCCAAATTCTCTGCACAAGAGTTCTCACTTATAGCTAAGAAGTGAGCACTCTTCGTCAAACGATCCACTATCACCCAGATAGTGTCAACACCCCTCCTAGTCCTCGGTAACTTAGTAATGAAATCTAAAGTAATATGTTCCGACTTGCATAGCGGAACCTCCAGAGGCAACAACTTGCCCTGAGGGCGCTGGTGCTCCGCCTTGACCTTTCGGCAGGCCAAACATCTCTCCACAAACCATGCCACATCTCTCTTCATACATGGCCACCAATAGTTATGCTTCAGATCAAGATATATCTTTGTGGCCCCCAGGTGGATAGAAAATCTTGACTTGTGGGCCTCCTTCATCAATATCCGTCGGGCCCCACCCTAATCCGTCGAAACCTGACCGATCACCCGCTCACTCTTACAGTTTTCTTCTTTTATGTCCTTCGACTGTGCTCCCTTGATGTTCTTCAAAACTAGAGTCATCACTGTTATCCTCATACATACATCTCGCATCAGGGTACTCACGGCCCTCCGGCTTAAGGCATTGGCCACCATATTGGCCTTACCTGGGTGATACAAGATCTCACAATCGTAGTCCTTCACTAGATCCAACCACCTTCTCTTTCTCATATTCAAATTAGGCTGATACATAAGGTATCTCAGGCCCTTATGGTTCGTGTAAATGGTACACCGAAAACCATAGAGATAGTGGCGCCAAATATTGAGGGCAAAAACCACTTCCCCTAACTCCAAATCATGAGTGGGGTACCTTGTCTCGTGAGGCTTCAGCTGCCTCGAAGCGTAGGCTATCACATGCCCTCTCTGCATCAACACAACACCTAGACCCGTAATGGATGTATCACAATAGACTATGAAATCCTCAACTCCCTCTGGGAGGGCAAGCACTGGGGCCTCACACAACCTCTGACGTAGAGTCTCAAATGATATATGCTGCTCAGGACCCCAACTAAAAGCAACGTCCTTCCTGGTCAACTTGGTGAGAGAAACATCAATCTTGGAAAAATCTCTGATGAACCTCTGATAATAGCCTGCCAAACCCAAGAAACTCTGAATCTCGGATGGAGATCTCGACACTTCCCACTGCATCACCGCCTCAATTTTGGTTGGGTCGACCAAAATACCGTTTTGTTTGATGAGGTGCCCCAAAAACTAGACATCTCTCAACCAGAAATCACACTTGGAGAATTTGGCATAAAGCCTCTCCATCCTCAACACCCCAAGAATCTATCGCAGGTGCTCCTCATGATATTCCCTAGTCTTCGAATATACCAGAATGTTATCAATAAAAATGATCACTGATCGATCCAACATGGACCTACACACCCGGTTGATCCACGTGTAGCTCTCGACGGGTACTATAACTTTCTATTAGGTTGTATTGGCTAATTCCGACTTTTATTTTTAGCCGTTTTTCTAAATTATATAATAATTTTGTAAAAATCATAATTCTCTCGTACAGACTTCGATTTTGGCGTTCCTTTTACCAAAATTCCTATTTTAAATAGTACTACAATTATCATTTGGTGACTTTACCCAAAAGTCAATCATTCTCTCCACACCTTTTTCTTAATACGCAACTTTACATTTTTATCATTTATTGATATATTTTATGTATTAAGTCTATTATATTCGACGTTGGTCACTTTTCGTAAATAACGATCGGTACCAAAAGTCACCATAGTTACAACACAGCTAGACGCTTCCTTTGTCAGTGTAAGTCATAAAGGCTTATGGGTCATCAAAGTATTTGATGAATATGGTTTTCCAATTCATCTACGTCTGTGAGTAATGAGCTCACATTAGCAACGTAATTCACAAGACCGTCTAGAATGATCAAGTGTTGTCACCTACTCTGTGGGGTGACCAAACATACCGCTAACAGTTGCATGATCGTGACCTACCATTTCTGGTCATCCCGTACGGAGCTACTGTACATCGACACCTGATAGTGTCATGGGACAGAATTTTACTCTACGTTCCTAGGTTACACATATCTATAATCGAGAGAGAAAGTGTGGGTGGTGTGAAGGAGAATGAGGCTGAGCACATCTATTTATAGCCCATATGCACCCTGTGCACTCCAACCACGTCGATCCTCTCGTTTTGCAACACATGTCAGGTCCAAATTTGTCTGTGTCCCTATGTCGGCAGCCTACTGCACGTCGTGCCTCTCACGCGCATGCACGTGAATTTCTGATTGTTCAAGAAATCATATTTTCTTCATACGGGCTACATTTTCGACGTTTTTTTATATTCATGCGTAACTAACGACGAGATCTACAACTGTCATTTATACTCCGTCAGCTACTTTTGAATTTATTTTTAACAGACTTAGATTGTTAAAGTCCGTTAAAAATTTATAACTTTCTCATATGATATCCGTTCCCGACTGTCTTTATATTGACAAAACCATATGGATAAGATCTTCAATTCTCGTTTAGATTGTTCTTCCTAACAATCAACCGATCTCTACTTCGGTTTCTGATAAATTCCTCTTACGAATTCAGATTTGGGCGTTCTTTACATGTACGTTCTCAGTTTAACAATTATTACGACTTTCGTTTAGACCTCTTAGGCTAAAAACAATTTATTAAAAATTAACTTTTTACGATACACAGAGTCTTGTCAGTTTAATCGCGAAACTTCGAAGAAGCATAACTTCTTCATACCAAGTCGGATTTCAATGTCCTTTATATGTACGAAACACTTATCACATAAATTATAACTTTGGTTAAGGTTATTTATCCTGAATAACCTCCTATCAAAAATCATTTTTATGTTTATTATCTATAAATTGACTAGCCCGAATCTACGGGGGTTACAAGATCATATCACAGCTTACAAAGACATACATAATGCTATTCAAACCCATCTTAAGACATTTTTGTTATAATTACCATCATGTCCTTATATTTTGTATTTTTCATGGAGGCTATGTGTAACACAAATACAACACCCACATATGTATATAAGAGGGTGTTTGGATTAGATTTTTAGTTTATTGCTTATAGCTCATTTGTGGTGGGAATAAGCAATAAGCAATAAGCATGGGGAAGGATGTTTATTAAAATTAGCTTATTTAGCCTAATAAGTTGGATTTTATCCAAACACTCAAATTAACTTATCATGAGAATAAGCAATAAGCACCTCTTTTTTTTCCTATCCAAACACCCCCTAAGTGTGCATATATTTGGATGAAAATGGAGTGCTATTTATGTTTGTTAGTTGTTTATCATCAAATTCATAAAGGTTATAACTTAGCCATAGTTAGTTTGTTACGTTCTATACTTTTGTATATAATCACAGCAAATTATAAATTTACTGTTATTGCTACTTTAAAGAAAAACCTGATAATATTACCAACGAAAATATGTGGAAAATTATTATGTAGGTAATCTATGGAAAACAATAGGTGGATAATCCGTGAGAAACATGTGGTGGATAATCTGTAGGTATTCTTAGTAAAATATTTATGGATGATCCTTAGATAATCTGTAGGAAAAAATTAACCACAAACATTTACCCGAATCCATGGATAAACACCATGACCCACGGATTTTATTGTGGATGAAGGTTTCTTTTTTCCCCTCCATATTTAACAAACAAGACTTTGGAAAAATTTACCTTATCTTTGACAAATATTGGTCTTACATAATATGTTAGTACAAACGACAATACACCGTTTTTGGATGTTCATACATCTATGGTGTATCTAAACAAGATTTGACACCTTTTTTAACGAAAAATTTAATTTACTTCTAATTTCGTGTATGTGTAAGATAGAAACCTCAAGAAAAAAGACAAAACCTGATACCGTTGGCTAGAAACTAGGTGATATTTAATAGAAACTAGGTGACATTTAACTGATAAAAATGAACCAACAATGGCCAAAGTTTTAATATGTTAGAATAATTTAGAACAACAATCAATGCGTAACATTAAGACTGCTTAATAAATGTAGATACCGAAATATAACGTTAGGCGACTGTTTTGACATATATATATTTGTTTATAAATGGATCCATTTAGCTTATATCCAATGCCAAACAAGGGCAAAGGTAAACCCTACGAAGAGATCAATTCGAGGGTATAGTTACATTATTTTAGGCACACGTACGTACTTTGTCTTACCAAAGCAATTACAAGAAAATCTGCAATGGACGTCCATCCTCCTATATGCATGATATGAACCTTAACTACAAGTATACATATATATATAGATATAATTTTTTTTCATGTGGGTGGGTCATCCATCATCCAACCCATGCTTATTCATTCCACTTCTTGCATGCAACTCAAAAACAATAAACGATCCGATCAACAAACACCTGTTTCCTTGGTCACCACACCGTTATCCGCGACCTGGTCATCAAGCAGCTGAGTTGGCGGTGCTTCATCCATAATAGACTCAATAATATCTTTAGTATTTAAAAAACTCGGTTGATTCGTTGATGACAACATCCTGGCCCACATCCGATCCGTTATCACAACCTTGTTTTGCATCTCCGTAATTCTCTGCAAAACTCAACCCGTTTCAGGTTTGACTTTGACCCAAACTTTTTCAAGGGTATAATTGTAATTTCAACTTACGTAAAACGGTATGTAACATTCTCTACCGTGGACTGGGCCCACAGTGCACCCGGTATATCCAGCCATCGCTCCATGAACCGCACTCTGAGCAAGAAGAGTGCTGTAAACGTTATCCGATGCGTTACTTGGAACAGCTCGAATCATATACGTAGGATCTATCATTTCAAAAAAAAAAATGTTTATCGACTGCGTTATCGAATCATGTAGGTAAAATGACGAATATACCCTTCGGTACCTATATATTTTAAGTTGATCTCCATTTCCGTTCGGTTCTTGAAATGAGCCTGATTATATAAATAAATCAAAAAATTTGGTTACACCATGGTTGACTATTGCGGTCAAACATTCTGACGCAACACAGTATACCGGAGTATACCGGACTGGATGGGACTGGACAAACTTTTGTACCACCTTTATGGGATGGGACTTGACATAATCATTGAAATTTTTGTCGGCTGAACACAGCACAACCTGTTATGTCATGTTGTGTACTGTGTACTGTGTACTGTGTGTACTGTATACTGTATGTACCTTGATCTTTTGAGATAACCACAAGCCAATGTCGTCTAAAAGCTTGTTTCCGGAGGCATCCTTGTTGTCGGTGGCTCGTAAGCTCTCAGCCACAAGTTCTTGTCCTGCACCTTCTGCTACAACAATTACCATATGCCCGTTTTCTTTTATTCTTTTTTCTATGTATTCAAAAAGACCACCGGGTCCTTCAAGATAGAAAGGTGACTCAGGGATCAAACAACAATCAACATCTCGGCTTGCAAGAGTCGCATACATTGCAATAAACCCTGCATAAATATTTTAAAAAATTTAAACCACAAACACTAACTTTTTATGTTCATTTTATTTAATTCTTTAATATTGTTTTATAAAACTTACCACTATTACGTCCCATTAACTTAACAAGTCCTATACAATTCTCGTTGCTCTCTGACTCAACATGTGCTGCGTTAATCGCACGTTGAGCCTCCTCAACAGCAGTATCAAATCCAAATGATTTATCAATAATCTATAAAAACAAAATCAAAAGTAATGAATTTTATTTTAATTGTAGGAGACGAAGGACTAAAACCGACAATACTTCAATATAAAGTACCGGAATGTCATTATCGATAGTTTTTGGAATCCCGATAACAGCAACTTTAAGACCCCGTCTTCTAACTTCCTGTATAAATACAAAAAAAGAATGGTTACACTTTTCTTAATTAAAAATAACTAATTTTGTTTCAATCTTGAAGATCATAAGAAAATTAGGAAACAAACCTCGTAGATAGCAGACGCCCCTTTTTGTGTTCCATCTCCACCTATTATATATACCTAAAATACACAAAACCATCAAGGTTATACTTCTATATAACAAAAAAAAATAGTAATATTACTTGTTTTTGGTGCTTTATAGTTTATATAATAACCTGATTAATTCCACGATCTTCAATGCTATTGACTATCTTTTTGTTATCATAGCCACCTCTTGATGTCCCGATTATGGTGCCACCTCGTTTATGAATCCCATTAGCAACTTTAGGTGTTAATGGGATTGTATTTCTGGAATAAAATCCTCTGTATCCACCCTGAATATGAATTAAAGTTGTATGTAATTAAGATCATACTCATAACTTTTTTATGAAGGAAAGTTGAAAAAGTTAAGAGTTTTTACTTACTTCAATCCCTTCGATTCTTGTAACTCCATACATGTCATGTAAACTACAAACTATTTCTCTAATCACAGTGTTGAGACCTGGGCATAGGCCCCCACATGTTACAATACAAGCATGAACATCACCTGATTTAAAATACACCTTTTGGCGGGGTCCAGCACGTCGAAAATGTATGCCACGAGGACTATTGGCATGAACTACAATCTGTGTAAAAAAAAAAGACAAAAAGGATGACATAAGAACATAATATTAAATTTTGTTAACCGTTACATGCTAAAACATTCTTAAGAATCTAATATTGAATGTAAAATATCAAAGTATTGACCTTCTGAGCAATGGTGTCATCCATATCTACAAAATACTGCCTGAGAAAACACAAGAGGTAGTATAAGAAATTAAGAATCAGCTCTATGCCAAATTTAGCCTTGAAAATGAAGAAGGAAATGCTTAAAAGGGCCAAGATTATCAACTTACTTGACCACTGCATATGCAGGATTATCTTGAAGGGGATTTGGAAATGTCTGCAAGAAATCATACACATAAATATCAATAAGATAAGCTACATCTAAAGATTTGATCTTCTTCTTGTAAGTTTGATTAGATTCGGGTGTCTTCACATGGGAAAGATGAGGAGACTTGAATATATATGTGTGTGTGTTTCTGCTTGCTAAAAGGTAACCAGAATTGAAGTATGCCTAACTTTAGTTTATTGTTTATAACGAAAATTTTGAACTATACTTATGATAGTTGATTCACTTGTAGACTTAAACACCAACTTCAAACTCACCTACTCTGGTCCCAACAAATCAGGATAAAAAATGAATTGATAAAAACTAATCAATAATCAGAAGAAATTTTAAGATGACAAAATTGGCGAGCAAACTTCATCAGACAGGCATGATTAATGGAAATAAATCAAAATTCCCAAAAAGTGCCTCAAAGAAATTTGCCCAAAAGAAATCAATGGTTTTAATAAATTTTAGTGAATCTAACGAAGAACATACGATCAATCATGTGTGTGTGTGTGTGGATGTGAAATGAAAGCGATAGAACATACTGGAAGATCAGGGATGTAATCGGTCAAATGAGGAACATCTTCAAGTACGTAGCCATAGTCGCCGGTGACAATCTTCGGTAGAGATAACGCGGTAGCAGCCGACGGCGGACTCATAATTGAACTCTGAGGTGAAACTTTAACTTTAGCTTTTCTTCTGCTAGGGTTATCTGTCTTCCGATTACGAGTATTATCGCTGCTTAACTTGAGACCGCCGACAGTAGAACTGTTAGTTACAGAATGCATTAATGATTGAACAGCAAACCTTCGAATTCAGCTAAAACAACAACAGAAATTTACACACAACATCTCTATATACGAATCGAAGTGGAAATCGACCAGGAAAAAAGCAGATTGAACACCAAATTAGACTAAACTAAGTTTGATCTTTTCCCAATTTTTTGAAGTTTGACTTTGAATTAACTGATTGCATGTGTTTCTGGATGCAAAGAAACATGTGGAGGTGTCTGTTTTTGACGAGAAAATGTAAATTTCAATGAAAAGTGGGATTTAGTGAACGGTTTATAGAATTTCTGGGGGAAGAAGCATAAGAACAGAGGAAGAGTTTGGAAATGGCAGTTAAGGGCTTCAACTATTTAAGAATATCGGTTTTGGGGTGAATTGCTAAAAGATCTTTAAGTTTATAGATTATTCTTTTTTGGCACTCCAACTCTTGTTTTATTCTGAATTGACACAAAACTTTATTTTTACATTTAAGTGATTTTTCTTCTTCAAACACCTAATATTATAATGACTCATATATCTCTTTTTCACAAAGAAAAAAATAACAACAACTCTATTAGGGATATACTTAAATGTCAGGGGGTTTTATGTCATTACCTCTAAACTAAGGGTCTTTGAAAAGAGAGAGATCGTATTCATAGGAATAATCGATCCTGAAACTAGCAACCAGACATTTAAAACCCATTGTCAGTTTGTCACAAATGAGTCTTCCTGCAAATTTCTGTTTTGTAGTAAATTAAAAATTAGGAGTTTTGTTAAAATATTAAAATATATTTTTAAAATAATATACAAGAATAACTCTTGTAGTTGGGTGGGGTTGTGAAGTAGTAGAAAACAGATTCGGATATGACCGTACCAAAACGAAAGAACAATTTTGAACATATAAGAATCGAAAAAGCAAAGTGTATAAAATAGTGTATGTTATATATTTAAATTAATTATAAATACATAATAAATATATTTTAAGCATTATAAACCAAAAAATAAAAATATGTCTGAGAACAACAATGCTGAACACAATTTAAACATGTAAACTATGGAAATTTATAACCTCAATGATTTCTTTCATTTTTGTTGTAACATGATGGGGCTTGTATATATTGATGATAATATATTATTTTATTAAAGTTATTTGCTGACGAGGTGACTTGTTTAGTTAACAATAAATAATATAAAACGGAAGTCAACAGTATAATATCTTTTTCCGGTATAAAGTGTAATAAACATTTCTTTGTGGTTCATATTGTTTGGAATCTTCTAGCGATCATACGGTATATTCTACTTTCTCTTATTCCTTTCTTTTACTAGTGATGATGTTATTATAAGTTGTAGCCTAGAAACATATTTGCAGAACATGTTTGAAAATTATATTATGCTTGAAATTTATAATCAAAATTCATAAAGAGTTTGAGATTTATATTTTCAAACTAGATTATTTTTGAAAATTATGCTTGAAACACATAATGAAGCTCAAAAAATTTAGATTTTAACAGAAAAAAGAATTTTCAAACTTGTATTTTGTCAAAAAAAAAAAAAAAAAAAAAAGTTTGAAAATCAAAAAGTGTTCGAAAATCTGCATTTTTGAACTCCAAGCTCATTTCCTTAGTTTGCAAAAATGTGGGTTCTTTTCTTATATACCAATGACATGTGATCATTTTGATGTATATCCTATTTGTGATTGCACAAATACTTTTGCTTTAAAAAATCTTATTAGAAGGAAAGTAACTAAATTTTTATGTGAATAAAAACAAATGATTAGTTATAGATTTATAATACTTTTTAAAACTAATGGATTTTGAAAACAAAGAAATAACTTATTGGTTGTTGATAATAACCCTAGAATTAAAGTACATGAAACATAACTTAAGTGGCTAATTACTATCACTATTACATTTGTACAAACTTCAATGTTATGGTTCCAAAAGTACATGCATTACGTTTAAGCATCGATAAATGAAATTTTAATTGTTAGAAAAAAAATTGACACTTGCAATATAATTGGCTTTATACACTTGTAGTGAGTTGTACCTTTGTTATCTCTTTTCTTCTTATTCAAACTTTTCTTACCTTCTAATAATGTTATATTTATAAGGCCACAGAGTTCGAAACTCACGCAGCCTTCAAAACTCGCACGTAACGCATAAGTTAGTAAGCAACACCACCCTAAGCAGCATAAGTGTGATGTTTCGTGAGTGCTCCTACTATGCTTTACAAAAAAAAAACAAAAACAAAAAGCAAACAGCCAAACGACCGTTGACTTTTTTTGACTTTTGGATTTTGAGTTGTGTTGTACTACTAAGGTTTTTGTCTTATTGGGTCGCTAGTCTTTTTGACTTTGGAGTCATTTTTAGGCTTTGGGCCTTCTCGGATTTGGGCCCATAGTGGGCTTTGGGCATCATTTAGGATTTTGGGCCATTGTAGACTTTTGGGTGTCTTTGGGCAAGGTCGGTTGCGGTTTATGACCTGATTATTAATAAGGATTTTGCCTGATGATATTCAGTGCGGGGGTTTCTCGGGTCAGCAGTTCAAGCTTTCTTTTGGTTGTTTCAGCAATTTGAGGCGAGTCTTCTCTCGGTGCTCGTGAGTCGAAGGTACCAATGTTGGCTCACTAGATTATGTATGAAGGATGTTAACTGTCTTTGTGACTCTTGTATTTTGTATGAGCCTGTATGGTAGAATAGTTGTATTTGTGATGACCAGTTGGGTTAGCTGTTATTATTGTGTTATGTTGTTTACATGTGACTGAGACTGATGATAGTCTCCAGGGTTGTTGATAACCCATCGGGCGTGCTGTTAGCCCACTGGGAATGTTGATAGTCCCTTGGGTTGCTGATAAGTGATAACACATGGCTGCTTATTTGTGATATGTTGTGTGTTGTATTTTGGGTAACTCACTAAGCTTTGTGCTTACGGTTTGTGGTTTAAATGTTTCGGGTTTTCTTATAATAAAGGAAGGGCACGGCTCGATTGCATCGCATCAATGGGGACTTGTGTACATGACAACTTTTAAATTATACTCTGATAAATGTTTTAATTTATTGTAGTTGTGATTTACATAAATACTTAAAGCTTCAATTGAAATTTTGGGTTGAAATTTGAGTCGTTACATTTTTTATAATGGCTCTTTTGACAATTAGCATGTATAATATCATACTATTATATTAGAAGGGTGGCCTTGATATCGATCGAAACAAAGCATGAACTCTACACAAGGGAGATAAAGCAGATGCGGCTCAACCAGTTTAAGGGCTCTAAGCGGACCAAAAATTTGGGGCCCTTTGGGTTTCCTCTTAGTCATGATTATTGATTATTTGATTAATAATCACAATCACCAAGAAAACTACAAATGAACAAACAATAAAGTGGAAGTAAATTAATTGATTATGGATTAGTAATACCTGTTGTTTGAGAATAGAAGATAACGGAAAACAGAAAAACTTAAGATTCATAATCTACCCCGAGTCTCTGAAATAAGTAGATAACGAGATCAGTCAATACTAGAATTAAAAAATAAGTTGGTAACACTTATCAAATTCTTAATCTAACAGAAATCCACAATCACAGACAAAGAGATAAATAGATAATGGATTTTTCGTTTGTTATTTAAAAAAGAAAATTTTTAGCAACCTAATGATATTTTATTATTCCATGAATATAAACAACATTCATAAGAAGTAGGTCAAAATTACGCTAACCAAAGCCATGGATTTGATCTGCACAAATTAAGAACAATCATAACTTCATTAAATCTACAACGTTGTAACCCAAAGCCATATGGTCAAACATGTCTTTTAGACAGGGTCAACAACCTATGTAGGGTCAAACATGTCTTTTCATACTTGTTACAATAAGAAAAATTAAGTTAAAAATAAAAAAATAAATTCAAACTATTTAAAATGGAATAAAAATGAATCTGTTATGCACTTTAAACAAGTCTTTTAGACACCTCATTTGGTTGAATAATAAAGTTTTTGCAACAATTATTTGGTTGCTTAATAAAAGACAATACCACTATGTCACACCTTAATCCAATCATTAGCATATGCTTCTTCATTTATTGATGGAGACATTAAGCAGAAATCAATGAAGCCGAAAAATGATCATTCGTTATGTTTTCGTTTTGTCATAACATAAAAAAGTAGTACAAAGGATCATTCGATACTTGTAGTTACTCATGATTGTGTTTGATTTTTCTGAATAAGGTGCCTGCCAATGAAAGCAAATCAATACACCTGATCACCTTGTCAAGAAAAATATATCTTATCATTGACACCTCCATTTATCATTGACATTGTAATGCTTGAAAAAATAAATAGAAAGTACCTCAAAGTTCCTACCAAAGCTACCACATTCATCATGTTCCTCCAACGACCAGAAGCACCCACCGCCAACATCTCTAGGAGCCAAATGTTAGATAATTATGGGACCATTTCATATATATGTAATGATATCATGAAATCAATTTATTATGGTAAAAATATAAATTGTTGATGGACCGATTTATAGAATATTTACTTACCATGTGGGTTGAGTTCCCGGTTTGACTCAAGATCCTCAAGATCCCTTCCATCTCTCACACTAGAGTTTATATCCATCTATAAATACATGTGATGAGGAGCAAATCAAAACACACGAAAATACACTAAGAAATTCGTATGGTTCATTACTGAGGGATTTTAGAGAGAGTTCTTGAGATCAACTGGAAAGCTCTTCCTAGTCTCTATATCTGAAAATCTCAATGGAAAAGGTATGTAATCATTCTTTCATGTTTAAGTTTTCTTTTAATTAGATTCGAGATTAAAGATCTTCATATTATGCTTCCGCATTTTACGTTTTGGTTATGAAAATAACCAACACCAACTTCCTTATGTGAATTAATTTTTTGAAGGCTCATCTATTCGAGAAAAATTAAGAAAAATATGTTAAATTCATAAGAAATATCTCTTTATGGTTGATGTAATTAAGAAAAAGATTATATTATAAATCATTAAAAGGATTCGAGCATTTCATATGCTTTATTAGATCATGGAAATTGGAAACACATATCGTTTCAAACCTTCGGTTCATCAGTTTAGGTCTTGCAATCTCGCCCTTGATTTAAAATCGATTGATCGAGAATCACGGAATCGAATGTCGTTGGCTGCATTTCCTTATTTTAGACTATAGTAGAGATCAGAGGACAGGAGGAGAATCCGGCAAGAAGGAAGCACACTAGAAAAGATGCATTTTTGTGGAAATTGAATCGGTGATTGTTGATTGTGGCGTCAGGTGTGGGATGTGCATGACAATTCGACGATCGATTCTCAATTTTCTGGACTACAATAACTTTCAAATTTGGGTCCCTTTAGCATTAGGGGCCCTAAGCCCTTGATTAGTTTGACAAAGGGGAGAGTCGGCCTGAGATGAACTGATGAAGGGGAGGGGGAGGGGAGATGATGAAGTATAC
The DNA here is from genome assembly GCF_002870075.4 of Lactuca sativa. Taxonomy (NCBI): domain Eukaryota; kingdom Viridiplantae; phylum Streptophyta; class Magnoliopsida; order Asterales; family Asteraceae; genus Lactuca; species Lactuca sativa. The sequence continues at coordinate 134,315,495 of NC_056630.2, read as the reverse complement.
CATAGTTGGTCAAGTAGGTTGGTCTCCGAAGATGATGTTGTGTGGATGTAAGGAAAAAATGAAATTAAAAAAGACAAGAATAATATTGGAAAATTTAATGGTTGGATAGATAACACAGTTTGTGATCTAACAATATCAGATGTATTAAAAAATGTTTTTTTGACGGGAAAATAACTTTTCATTGTATTTTTTTTATTCACATTTAGATAAAAAAAATTTGTATATATTTAATCATCAAACCTGTTAAATATATTCACATGTTTCTTTTTTTAATCGATTGCTTGAAAGTTTAAATTTCATGGTAGACAAATGAGTAAATACATTCGTTCCGATATATGTATATTTGAGAGAATTATATATGTACGGTTATCATCAAAGTTGATATTCATTTTATAAGAAATAAATAATAACATTTTCTAAACGACTTCCGTTTATTTAAATAGTCTTATTCAAAGGCATCAAGGCCCACGGGCAACTTGTTTGAGGTCACAACACACGGGGATCACCAAAAAAAGGATCTGCAATTATTGATTGCTTATTTACATAACCTACCCTCCATATTTGAAAATGTTACATCAACGTCATCTACTTTTAGAAATCACAACAAAAGTCCTACCCAACACTACTATCTTTAGTGTACGTATATATGATGCAATGTTACGCTCTCTTTGTACAACTCATTTAATTTTTTTTAATCTTATTTTATATTTCATTGACGAGAGATATGGTTTACGTGGAAAATATTATCTAGAATGATATCAAAGCCTTTTTTTATCATAATCTCCTTAGACATTGGTCACCCAATATTATGTACAACAATGTCGCCTCATTTGCTTCTCCTTATCTCGAAAAAACTTAGCCCGTCACCAATATCAAGGCTTACGTTTCCTTGATCATCGACCTTAATAGATTCAACTATGATGTTTAGCGGGAAATTTTTGGAACCTATCGTATCATATTTGGAGTCCTTGACAGTATTGATGACTCGTATAATGCCCTTTAACAAAAACCGACAAATTTGACTTAGATAATATTGACTATGTTGCTAAATTATGGATTTAAGATACAATTTCTCAATAAATACTTTAGGTGATTATTAAAAGGAACATTATTGCCCATAAAGTATGAGGAAAATTGGGAACCCTATTTTGTTACAATGAAGATGCCAAACTTCATTCAATTCAATAATGAGTTGAGAAACATAGTGATTTGGGACTACTCGATTATATATTATTGCCCACTCAGATCAATACCATCTTGGATCTTCTTAATAGCATTACTCATTGGTTCCAAAAAAGAACCTTGTTGCTTAAATGATATTTGGATTGTCTCCTAAAGTTGACTACAATGTAGGGTTCAATTGGCATCGATCTCTTATTCATACATTCCTGGAACTAAGATCAATGTTTATCCTCAAGTAACAATGGAATCAAGATCCATTGTTAGGGATCTTGTTACATGGAAGGCAACATGAAAACTCCCCACTCTTTCACCTCCATGATGCATGATAATCAAACCTCACATCCTTTAGGACTCTCTTTGAAAATCCAAGTCATACCGACAATAGGGATGTTGTGAATATCGTGGATGGAGATGAAGAAATATGAAATTAAATAAAATCACTATAAATCTTCATTCCTTGTTTGCTTTTATTGGTGGGAGATAGGAATGACGAAGAAGAGGTACAATGAGGGATAAAGAAAGAAGGTATGGTGGTGGTGGGTTTAGGAGGGAGACGAGGCCTAGATGTAGGTTAAAGGGAGTGTTTACGTAGGCCCTACACATATACATAATTACAAAGTTATCGGAAATCTTATAACGAGGGAAAATATTGTCAATTTACATTGTCTTAATGTTAATTTTAGAGGCCAAAACCACAACAAAACCCCAATCAAAAGAATTGTTTTTGCAAATTGAAACTTTTTGGACTTCAACCGAATAAAACTGCAAACTAAAGGGGACATTTTGCAATTTTCTTTTAATTTATTTATCGCAGACATATGAAAAATATGAAAAACTTATTATACTATGCCATTTAAAAAGAAGTGAGTACGAATAACAGTATTGTTATTAAAATTAGATAAGTAATAAGAAAATTAAAAATTATTCAAACTGAAGTTTGATGATTAATAATTATATACTCCGTATTTATTTAATTGAAATTGATAATTTAAACTGGAAAAGACGGAAACTCATTTATTTTAATTGGAATAATCGCAAACAAGAAGCTTTGAATTAATTGTCTTCCAAATTTTTGGGATACGCCATATTTCCTTGTATAAAAGTCTTCCTATAATGGTCTATTCAATGTAATTAATAATTAAACGGACCCATGAAAATTTAATATTTAGCTTGATAAAATAAATGTATTTACTATTACTTTACTTTTATATCTTATAATCATGTATTTTCGTTAAAAAATAACATTTAAGGTGTTAGTAATTTGGTTCTAAAATAATGTAATAGTAATTTATTAACAATGTTAAAATACATTAGATGATTCAGTAATATTTTTATTTAGGTATATAGTAACAAAATACACGAAGTTCAATAATGTTGTTATCAGTTTTGCAGATTTACTAGCATACTTGAGTCAAATTTAACCAAATGACAATTAAATGATTTTAATGGAATATCTACAGTATGAAAAGTTACTTGTTTAAAATTAGATAATATTATATAACCTTCAAAAAAAAAAAAAAAAAAAAAGGGTCTTGGACTTTCCTTGGGTACCAGGCTACTAGGTGATGGCTTGCTGGAGGCATGCGGGTGGAGGAAGCCAAGGCATGGGCTGCCGCAGCCGCACCATGTATTTATTTATGATTATATATAAATGGTTCAAATGAGTAATAACATGCCATTCAATTTGAAGTCCGAGTATAGACCAGCATATTGATTGCCACTTAATTTTTTATATATCTTTCAATTTTTTATTTTTTATTTTGGAAAACGGCAAATATTATAAAAAAACCACATCAAGGAGATGTGGAGAACAAACAAACAGTACAAAAGAAAAACGAAAAAACAAACGAAGAACAAAAGGAAATTGAAAACAATTACAAACATAGGAAATGACTAATATTCCAAACTCTCCAATCCATTTTTTTTTAATAAACCTCTATGCTTGCACCATATGAATGTTGTTGCTTTTATTCTTTCCACCGTGTTCGCCGAATCTATTGAAATTTTTTCAAAAATCCTTTGTTCCTATCCATCCATATGAACCATAAAGCTCCACATAATATTGCATTGAGCTTTCTTCTTTCAATTTTTTATTAACTAGGATTTATAGAAATTGAAGTTAGTCTATTTGGCTCACAATATGTCTAATAATATGTTTCTAACAAGAAGAAGGTTATGGATTCAATTTCAGATATATACTAAATTATCGTTCTAAAAAAACAAACAAATTAGGATTTGTAGAATGTTTTGCAAAACGGTTATATATATATATATATATATATATATATATATATATATATATATATATATATATATATATATATATATATATATATATTAAACAACATGCCTATTAGCGCATTGCCCTTTTGAGATTTTGAAGCTGAAAGTATTTCAAAAATACAATGCTATAAAATAACACAACGCAAAGAAAAAAACAAAAACAAAAACAAAAAACATTGTATATTGATATAAAATAAGAAACAAAAAGTGTGTTGTTATAAAAAAACACAAAAAAAACGTCAAGTTTGTTGCTACTTGTTAAGTATTATAATGGTGATTTTATATTTTCATAAAATTTCCAAATAAGACATTGTAATTTCCAAAATCTGATTTTTATTCCTCTATATTGCTAGATCTTGAGTTTTGGCCTTTTTTCTTGTTGTTCTTGAGTAAGAGAATGGTTGGATCTCATAAAGTTAACAACTTTATGAATCTCCAGGTCTAAGTGACCTTGTAGAGTCTTGGATTTGGCCTATAGTGAGTTTTGATGTCATGCATATAGATAGGGATGAGCAAAAGGACCGAACCGGCCGGAACCGGCCCGAACCGGACCGGACCGGGGAACCGGCTTTGGCCAAAATCAAGAACCGAACCGGCCCGACGATTCTACCGGTTCCCGGTTCCTACCGGTTCTTGTCGTGTCTTCAAATGTTGGAACCGCTCCTTGAAAAATAGCATCATACGGTTCCGGTTTTTGTCGGTTCTACCGGTTCCGGTTAAATCGGTTCCGGTTCCCGGTTCCAAAAATCCACAAAAATAACGTCCCGGTCCCGGCCCGACCGATTCCATCGGGTTCCGGTTCCGGTGCCGGTACCGGTTCCGGCCGGTTCCCCGGTCCATATGCTCATCCCTACATATAGAGTAGGTCATAAATCCCCATTTTTGACATGTTTTGGGTTCAAGACATGCATTGGACATGCATGTCTATAAAGCACTGACCTTTGGGATGGTTTTGGTGCTAGAATCTCTTTTGGAAATGATGAGTTTCATATTTCAAGAATTTAGTGTTTCTTGGTTAAGCCTTTGAACCTTCAAGCCTTGTGGTTGTTTTTGCAGCCCTTGGAGTAGTTCCAAAGGATAAAGTTTATCCTTCTTGATAGCATTTAGGTCTAGATCTGAGCCTTGGACTCCCTGGAATCGAAGAAAATAGTTGAATGTATTAAGTTGTTGGAACTCGGGCAAACACGGCGTGTTTGCAAAGCCAACAAGGCGTGTTGGATGGAGTTTTCCCGATCGTCTGGATGCTATCGAAACACAGCGTGTTTGCTAGTAAACATGGCGTGTTGGGTCAACATGGACTATTGACCTTGACCATTGACTTTGACCAAGTTTGACTTTGAGGGTATCTTGGGGGAACTCACTAACCTTTGGGCTTATAGTTTTGGATTATGTTTCAAGTACCTCAGAGGATCGCAGGAAGGCAAATGTGTGATCGTGCACCTCCTCATGTTGTGTTTCATTATTTTAGGATTACTATGATATTGAACCTGTTTTGAAAACTATTTGTAAACAGTGATGATTTTTGGGTTGTTTTAAAAGTGTAAATTTTTTCATGAAATTTTATGGATGTTACACTGCTTGGCTTGTACACTACGCATACGGGCTTGTACACCCAACGTACTCATCCATTAAGTCAACTTGTCCATTAAGCTCTTATTGCTTAAGTCTAAGGGTCCAAATCACAGATCTGAGCCATAATCAACGTCTAGAGCCATAAAGTCACTAACTTGGTGACTTTGCATTCCCTAAATGAACCCAAACTCGAAATATAACATTCTACTTCCATGAAATGAACTCAAACTCATGCATGGGTGATTTCCAACCCAAAAGATGCTAACTTTAAGGATTAGAAACCTCAAAAACGTTTATGGTATTGCATCAAGCCACCAAACTCACTAATGGGACCAAAAGTTAACCAAAATCAAGCCAAAACTAGATCTAAGCTCTAACACATCAAGGTCATAACTATATACCTCCAAAGAGTACCAAATGATGATGGTGTTCTGAATCTACAAGCTCACACTCTTCCAATGAAGCTTCAAGATGATCTCCTTCCTTCAAAAACACTAAAATACACCTAAAAGGACCTTCTAAGCTCAAGAACACTCAAAAATGGTGTTAGGGTTTCATGGAGGCTGATTAAGGACAAAAGGGAGGCTGATAGAAAGGATCCTTGGGACATAATGTTCTTTAAACAGTGCTCAAACCCAAAATATTAGGGTTTTGGGTGTGGACACGCATGTTGTGTGTAACATCTTGTACGTTGTGCATACGTGCATGACACCCACGATCCACATACTCGTGTACGCCCCGCATACATGGGTGGTACGCCCTACGTACAGCACCCCCAAGCCCAAAGATTAAGTCCAAGGTCCTCAAACCCAAAATCATAATTAAATGAGTAACCAAATTAAATAAATAAATACCTTAATCTTACCGGGCGTTACAATTTTTCCTCACTTGAATTAGACTTCGTCCTCGAAGTCCGTCGCCCCGAACAACTCTGGATAGTGCTCTCTTATCTCGTCTTCGGAGCTCCAATAAATCTCTTGCTAAGCGCAAGATATACAAATGATCGGGTAACCCCCGAATCAAACAATACCAGAGCAGAAATACCGTTCATAAGGAACAATCCTAAAATAAAACATATAAACATAAGCCAACAATTAAATATAAATAAAGAGATAAGGAAAGAAAACATACTCGTCACAACATCAGGAGCTGCATGCGCCTCCTCGACCATTAACTTGAAAGCCTTTCTCTTCGCCACAGGTATGACTGCCCGACCCTGGCAACCGTCAGTAATCCGAAGAGTCGCAGAAGCGGGTGCTAAAATCGGTCCTGCTACAACCAAACTCAGACAATGGGCCTTCTTGTGGCCATTCTTATTGCACTGAAAGCAAATCGGATCAGATACAAGGTTGGCGGTGGTAGTAGCAGTACAATCCCTGATGATATGTCCAGTCCGGCCGCACTTGAAGCAGCCAGAACCACCCACTATGCACATCCCCTCGTGCGACCTGCCACACTTGTCGTAGTAGCCTTGGCCCTTATGGCCCTTCCCTCTCAAATCAACCACCTTAGACCTCTTTTTTGAACCCTCAACACTAGACATGGAATCTGCCTTCCTCTTCATCTCCATCTCTAAATCAATCTCCCTCTCCCTAACTCTCGATATCATATCCTCCAACGTCTTGCAGCTGGATTGGCTCACAAAATGCCGAATTTCACTCCTCAACATCTCATGATACTGACCCTTCTTCATTTCCTCGTCTGCGCCATACTGCGAAACCAGAAGTGCCCTCTCCTGAAACATAGCGGTGATCTCGACCATCATCTTTGTAGTCTGGCGGAGATCATGAAACTCTCGCGCTAACTCTTGCACCTCAATCACTGGTACAACCTTAGCTTGGAACCGGGTCGAGAAATCATCCCATGTCATCGCATCAACAACATCATCATCCACCACACGTCCTACATCCTCCTACCAATCTCGCACTCTGTCCTTTAAAAGACAAGAAGTTAGTCTGACTTTATCCCCCTCGGAACATCAGCTGGTACAGAAGGCGTTAGCAACATCTACTAACCACCTTCTACTCACAATCGGGTCCCTCTCCCCATGATAATCTGGATCTCCACATGCTCGGAATTCCCTGAAGGTCAAAGAGCGCGTCCCAACCAAAACCACAACCTCTGCGTGAAAGGCGCTCAACCGTTCATTTAGGATCTCTAGAATACCCTCCTTGACCGAGCCAAAGATCATAAGATTCTGCTCAAGGATACTGCATGTAATCTCAGACGATATGAACTCCCTCATCTGGTCATCTAGCTACCCGACTCCAGATCCTAAGCCTGAGCCCTATCCAATGCTAGAATTTCCAACAGGTCTGTCTCGCAATGTCACCATACTGAAAATAGACCATACAAACCATCAGAATACACATCGAAATATATATATTGGGTAATCACAAACTCCTTAAGCTCCGTGGTCCATCATAACTTTCCTTGAATCGAGTATGGATCCTCTGCTTCCAGTAGTACGGGCCCATACTGTTGGATTAAGTGTCTAAGCCATTAACTATAATTGGTATAAACTTGAATTGATGGTAAAACAGTCCTTTTTGGTTGCCCTCAAACCCGACAATTGAATAGGATGACTTTTATAGAGAGAAGATTGATTTATTAATTTATTATTTGGTTGATAGATTAATTAGAAATCAACATATATGATTTTTTAATATATTATCAAAACATTATATTAATTAGAAGTTGTAATTTTTAATTAATAATTAATCAGAAATTAATTGGATTAATTTTGGGATTTATTAAAAGTAGGAAGACTAAAGGTGACAATGTTCATTAATTGAGCATTGAGCAATTCTAGAACCTCCCATAAGGGGTGGACGAATTCTAGATGCTTTCTAGGGTTTCCTTGGGCTCTAAGGGTGCCTTGTGTAACATCCCAATTTCCAAGGCCAAAAAAAATTGTTTTTAATTAAGTGATTTATAAATTAGTTTATCAAAACATTGCCAAGATCTTGTCAACACATAAAACCATAACATAATGTCTCAAAACCAAATCATCTTGAAGTAACAAAATATCATAGTATAATCCCACTCTAAGAGGAAATCATGTGTGTGGGTGTGATGCGCTACTACACCGTCGGCTCCTTCCCCTTAGACGAATAGGTACCTAAAACCAAAAGCTAAAACTGGAAGCACGAAGCTTAGTGAGTTCCCTCATCATACCACTTACCATACAATCACATAGCATACATACTGTCGGGCAATTCTGGGGCGCCCGTCCTACCCATGTCAAGCCATCTGGGGTGCTAACCTACCCATGTCAAGCCATTCTGGGGTGCCGACCTACCCATGTCAATCCATTCTGGGGTGCTGAAATGCCCATGTCAAGCCATTATGGGGTGCCGACCTACCCTCCGGTCTATCTCAACCGAACACGGGGACTATTTCACCCGCTACTACTAACACATAATATCATATCATAATCATGTTGTCAGACATATCTGGGGTGTCTGACCTACCCATTGGTCCTAGCGACCGAATCGGGGACTAGTCCCCCTTCTACAAATACTATCTCCCATAACATAGCAACTAGCACACCAGCATACTCACATATCTAGTAATCTAGCATACTTACATGTCACACCCCCAAACCTGAACGACGGAAACGTTCGGGGGCGGATGACTTCATGTGGTAGCGTAACAATAGAATACATAGTAAAGAAAGCAATACAACCATCATATATATAATTGAAAGTTTACATTTGTCAAAAAGTTACATGTTCAAAACCAACTACAATATGATGTCAAAATATGAGATTAATATGGCGCCGCAGCATCCCTTCATCAAAAGCATAATGATACCTGAAATTAATGATTTCATGGGACATACAAGTAATTTTGAAAGAGTAGATCAGCATTTAAGCTGGTGAGTTTCATAAGTATTTAAATGACAATGTTTGTATGAAATGAAATGTTTTGTCCTTGTTTGTTTGTGTTTAGAAAATCCTATATTTTCTACTAGTATAAAAGTAGCCTTCTCTCAAGACAAATGTTTGTTTCTAAAATGTATGTAAGTGTGAAATAACCAATGTGTTTGAAAACCTTGTAAATCAATGCATTTTTAATACCCCATGTGAGTTTTATAACCATACTATTGACTCGGAATGCCTATACACAACGTTCTTCAGGCGTTGGAATGTTATGACGTTTGTCACCCCAAACGGTGGACTGTAGCTAACAATCAGGGCGCGGGTTGTCAAGCCCGTATAGATCTATTCACAAACACCATGCTCCCCCTCCAAGGGATTCTGGTATATAATACAGGACTTGAAATGTGTACTCGAACGTACGTGAAGTTTATGTCTCACAAAACCGTGGTATAAAAACAGATTTACATGTTAAAATGTTCGTTTGTTCTTGTATATGAAAGTGACTTCTTGAAAATCAAGTTTCTAGTATGTAAAAGTTAGCAATATCCTTGTAAAACTATACCTATTATAGTTTTCTAAAAGTGTGTCTCGTTTGTTTAGAAATACCTAGAAAAGGAATCACTTGTTATGAAAGTATAGATTTTTGTAGAGCCTAAGATAGACAAGTATACATAAAATCTAAGAAAATGTTTAGTTTATACATGCATTACAACAATTTATATTTCAAAAGATAGAGTTCTATTGTAACATATTTTATATACGAAAGTTTCCTATAAAGTTTATAAATCACATGTGATTTGGATATATAAAAGCATATAAAATAATTCTTTATGTAACACACGATAATACTCGTGTGTTTTACTTGTATTCCCCTCCCCCCCCCCCCCCCTTGAAAGCATATAAAAGCATTTAGAATATCTTAAAAAGGTTAATTAAGGGGTATGAACTCACTTGAAAGTTTGAAGATAGCGAGATGGAAAACCGGGCAGAGTTTCGTCTTGAGAAACGGATTTTTCTCGGGAATCTCGGGAGTAAAATCGACCCTCGGGACTTGAGCAAAAAGACCAGAGCTTCGGGTTTGAACGGGCACGGAAATCGAGGCAAGATCGTGAGAGAAAGGAGAGAAATGGGGTGAATTTCCAGGAACCCTCGCATTTCTATTTATAGGGGGTCTGAGAAGCCTCGGTACGCGGGGCGTACGGGGTTACGCAGCGCGTAACTCGGATGAGGACGCTGACTCCTCCTTCGGATATTACCGGATTTTTGATTTAATTTATATATAATTTATTTAATAAACTTCAAAAAATCATATCTTCTTCATACGAACTCCGTTTTCGATGGTCTTTATATCCATGCGTAGGTGAGACTACGCTCTACAACTTTCGTTTAGACTCCGTTGGCAAATTCCGAAATTATTTTTATTATTTAATTATAAAATGACGTGATTAAGGAATTTCTTTAAAAATTCATAACTTCTTTATCTGACGTCGGTTTTTGCCAGACTTTTCACCGCTGAAATACCATTGTCGAGACCTTCGATTCTCGTTTAGGTCATTCCGGCCAAAAGTCGCTCGATCTCCGATTCGAGTTTTTAGTTGTCTGCTGCTAAGTCGAACTTGGAAAAAACTTAACTTCAATATACGAAGTCGGATTTGGGCGTTCTTTTTACGTAAGATCATGGTTTAATGACATTTAAACAGAGAAGGAATTTAAATAGAACTTTTTGGACATTTTATTATCAAAGTTAATTTTATTAACTCAAAAGTGGTTACAATACTTGACTTTTTAGGTCATTACAAAGATTTGAAATATCGGGTTGTCACATTACATATCCAACAATAACAGACCAGACAATTAACACAAATATAATCGTCCCAACTAACAATTACTAGTGGGCTGGCCTTGGTGCCTTAGACCCACTTCTACTAGAAGGTAACTCACCTCGATGTCGTATAGTGTCTGAACTGTCCTCGGCGTGAAAGTCGGCTCTCCTCGACTCCTCAATCCCTACACGACAACCCTTCTAAGTTATCAATTTGTACCCGCAATCCCTTCAAGCGTCAACTTGAATCCAAGTCAAGGTCAAACCCTAGTCAAGTCAACTCTTTGGTTGACCAGAATCGCCGAGTTGGTCCGCTAACTCGCCGAGTCCCTTCGTCCGTATAATACTACAAACCCGATCCCTCTCGTCGAGTCTAGCAAGAGCTCGACGAGTTCACCTTCAACAACACTTCAGTCAATCTTCAACCGACTCGGCGAGTTCTTCCTTGAACTCGTCGAGTTCATCTTCAGCATATGAATGCGTCGAGTCCATCTTCAAAGACTGGGAGATTTCCTTGGACTCGCCGAATTTGTTATAGAACTCGTCGAGTCCCATGATTTCCAGGTCCAAGGCAAACCCCTAGCAGGCTGAGCGTTCCTTTCACTCAACCAAAACCATTCCAGAAGACGTTTTTGGGGGAAAAAGTGTCTCGACTCGCCAAGTCACCCAAGTGACTCGCCGAGTCCCTCCTTGGCCAATACTATACCGTCGATTTCAGTGGTACTTAACACACCAAAACCATAGATTTGGCCTTCTAATGTCCATTTTACACGTAAAGTTCCAAACTTGGTACGCATGCAAGGGGTCTTTGGCCCAAAAAGCCATAAAAGATGGCCTCCAAGGTGCATGGGTGTTCATGGCAACAAATGGGCGCCTTTGTGCCATAAAACCCCCCAATAGACCTGGATCAAAAGCATAAACTGTCTTCCAACACTTAATCTCGAATACAACCTCTCTAGGGCTTAGCAAGATGAAGGAAAAGGCCTAAAAATCAAGATCTTTAGACAAAGGCTCAACTTCATACCTCTAATAAACTGAAAATGAGCTCCAAACTCTGGATCTTCTTGTTTCCCCTTGGTCTCACAAGCTCCTTTCCTCTTCTCAAGCTTCACAATCCACCAAAAAACACCAAAATGGCCTTAGAACACACAGAAACGGCTAGGGTTTCGATATGATGTCTTCTGGGAGTATATGGGATGATGGAGGCTGAGATAAGGTGTTTAAGTAGGGTGCAAACCCTCAATTTAGGGTTTTACCCAAACAACACCTACTCGTCGAGTCAGTCTTTCGACTCGGAGAGTAGGTCACTTAAACTGTCCGCGAATCTCGACTCTACTCGACGAGTTGGGCCTCCAACTCGTCGAGTCCCAGAGAAAAACACAAAAAATGCTTGAATTAACTGTGTACCAGGAATTGGGTTTTACAAATCTCTCCCACTTATCTTAGACTTCGTCCTCAAACTCTGTTGCTCGATCTTGAAAAAGCTCGGGTTAATGCTCCCTCATCTCGTCCTCCGGCTCTCAGGGCCATTCCAAGCCCTTTTGGTGTTGCCACTGCACCTTTACCAGCTCCATTCTCTTGTTACTCGGATCCTTTGAATTCCTTTCAAGGATTGCCATTGGTTGTTCGATGTAGTTCAGGCTGTCATCAACATGAATATCCTCCAAAGGCACCACCACCAAATCGCCTACCAGGCATTTCTGCAATTGGGAGACATGAAACGTGCTATGAATCTGACTGAGTTCGGCTGTATATGCCACCTTAACCACCCGGGCTATAACCCTAAAGGGTCCAATATACATAGGGCCCAGCTCGCTCCACTTCCTGAATCGAATGACGCCCTTCCATGGCGACACCTTCAGGAGCACCATATCCCCAACCTGAAACTCCAGGTCTGACCGATGCTTGTCAACATAAATTTTCTGCCGACTAAGATAAGTCTGAAGCCTGCTTCGAACCTGCTAAACCCTCTCCGTAGTCTTGAGCACCACTATGGTACTCCCCATGACCCTCTGCCCAACCTCTCCCCAGCATATCAGGGTCCTGCACTTCCTCCCATACAGCATCTCGAAAGGAGGACGGTCAATACTCGCATGATAGCTATTATTATAGGAGAACTCAACCAACGGAAGCTAAGTATCCCAACTACCTCCGAAGTCTAAAATGCATGCGCGCAACATATCCTCCAGAGTCTGGATGGTTCGCTCGCTCTGGCTATCCGTCTGCGGGTGAAAGGCGGTGCTAAAATACAATCGAGTACCCAGCTCATCATGAAACTTCTTCCAAAACCTGGTTGGAAGAAGTAGGGGTCGCCAGGGTGGTGAAATCTAGCCATTTGACTGTACGAGAAATAGGGTTATAGGAGTTGAATAAAGTTGAAACTTGCAAAACATGTAAGTTAAACTAGTTTAGGTAGCAAATACTCCTATAGTATTTAAATTCTTGTGTTTGATTCTAGTAACGGTTTGGTAAGTTTTGACTTGTTGCTTACTACGATCATTACTCGATATACGTTGGTCCAATCTCGGGCAAATATAGTTGATCACGCTATATTTGTCCAAAATCTGATTACATATATCAAGGCTTAATCGTAGTGTCAACTTGTCTAAATACTTGTTGTATAGTTAGATATCATGAAAATAATTTGTTGTATGCATGTAATTGTACTTAAATGAGCTATCAATTTAAGTTAAACGTAACGCTGCTTAAGCGTAAAAAGAAAAAATGTTTTGTCAGAGATTGTTAGTCCCTTAAGCATTTATAGTTTGTATATCTTATGTGGTTCGATATACTTAGTTCACTATAAACATTGCTCTGATACCAATCTGTCACACCCCCAAACCTGAACGGCGGAAACGTTCGGGGGCGGATGACTTCATGTGGTAGCGTAACAATAGAATACATAGTAAAGAAAGCAATACAACCATCATATATATAATTGAAAGTTTACATTTGTCAAAAAGTTACATGTTCAAAACCAATTACAATATGATGTCAAAATATGAGATTAAACTGGCGCCACAGCATCCCTTCATCAAAAGCATAATGATACCTGAAATTACTGATTTCCTGGGACATACAAGTAATTTTGAAAGAGTAGATCAACATTTAAGCTGGTGAGTTTCATAAGTATTTAAATGACAATGTTTGTATGAAATGAAATGTTTTGTCCTTGTTTGTTTGTGTTTAGAAAATCCTATATTTTCTACTAGTATAAAAGTAGCCTTCTCTCAAGACAAATGTTTGTTTCTAAAATGTATGTAAGTGTGAAATAACCAATGTGTTTGAAAACCTTGTAAATCAATGCATTTTTAATACCCCATGTGAGTTTTATAACCATACTATTGACTCGGAATGCCTATACACAACGTTCTTCAGGCGTTGGAATGTTATGACGTTTGTCACCCCAAACGGTGGACTGTAGCTAACAATCAAGGTGCGGGTTGTCAAGCCCGTATAGATCTATACACAAACACCATGCTCCCCCTCCAAGGGATTCTGGTATATAATACAGGACTTGAAATGTGTACTCGAACGTACGTGAAGTTTATGTCTCACAAAACCGTGGTATAAAAACAGATTTACATGTTAAAATGTTCGTTTGTTCTTGTATATGAAAGTGACTTCTTGAAAATCAAGTTTCTAGTATGTAAAAGTTAGCAATATCCTTGTAAAACTATACCTATTATAGTTTTCTAAAAGTGTGTCTCGTTTGTTTAGAAATACCTAGAAAAGGAATCACTTGTTATGAAAGTATAGATTTTTGTAGAGCCTAAGATAGACAAGTATACATAAAATCTAAGAAAATGTTTAGTTTATACATGCATTACAACAATTTATATTTCAAAAGATAGAGTTCTATTGTAACATATTTTATATACGAAAGTTTCCTATAAAGTTTATAAATCACATGTGATTTGGATATATAAAAGCATATAAAATAATTCTTTATGTAACACACGATAATACTCGTGTGTTTTACTTGTATTCCCCTCCCCCCCCCCCCCCTTGAAAGCATATAAAAGCATTTAGAATATCTTAAAAAGGTTAATTAAGGGGTATGAACTCACTTGAAAGTTTGAAGATAGCGAGATGGAAAACCGGGCAGAGTTTCGTCTTGAGAAACGGATTTTTCTCGGGAATCTCGGGAGTAAAATCGACCCTCGGGACTTGAGCAAAAAGACCAGAGCTTCGGGTTTGAACGGGCACGGAAATCGAGGCAAGATCGTGAGAGAAAGGAGAGAAATGGGGTGAATTTCCAGGAACCCTCGCATTTCTATTTATAGGGGGTCTGAGAAGCCTCGGTACGCGGGGCGTACGGGGTTACGCAGCGCGTAACTCGGATGAGGACGCTGACTCCTCCTTCGGATATTACCGGATTTTTGATTTAATTTATATATAATTTATTTAATAAACTTCAAAAAATCATATCTTCTTCATACGAACTCCGTTTTCGATGGTCTTTATATCCATGCGTAGGTGAGACTACGCTCTACAACTTTCGTTTAGACTCCGTTGGCAAATTCCGAAATTATTTTTATTATTTAATTATAAAATGACGTGATTAAGGAATTTCTTTAAAAATTCATAACTTCTTTATCTGACGTCGGTTTTTGCCAGACTTTTCACCGCTGAAATACCATTGTCGAGACCTTCGATTCTTGTTTAGGTCATTCCGGCCAAAAGTCGCTCGATCTCCGATTCGAGTTTTTAGTTGTCTGCTGCTAAGTCGAACTTGGAAAAATCTTAACTTCAATATACGAAGTCGGATTTGGGCGTTCTTTTTACGTACGATCATGGTTTAATGACATTTAAACATAGAAGGAATTTAAATAGAACTTTTTGGACATTTTATTATCAAAGTTAATTTTATTAACTCAAAAGTGGTTACAATATTTGACTTTTTAGATCATTACAAAGATTTGAAATATCGGGTTGTCACATCATCCCCCCGTTAGAGGGAATTTCGTCCCGAAATTTAAAGTAGTAAAGATACTAGTGAGCATGAAAGAGATGAGGGTACTTTTGTTTCATCTGATCTTCGCGTTCCCATGTGAATTCAGGTCCCCGCTTGGCGTTACAGCGAACCTTCACGATGGGTATGCGACTTTGTTTTGTTTGCTTGACCTCTCGGCCCATGATTTCTACTGGTTCTTCCACAAAGTTGAGGCTCTCGTTGATCTCGATCTCGTCGAGTGGAATAACAAGAGTCTCATCGGACAGACACTTTTTCAAGTTCGAGACGTGGAATGTTGGATGTATGTTACTAAGTTCACGTGGTAGGTTAAGCTTGTAAGCCACATGGCCGATTCTGGCAAGAATCTCGAAAGGCCCTATGTATCTTGGATTTAGTTTCCCACGCTTTCAAAAGCGTATTAAACCCTTCCATGGTGAGACCTTTAATAAAACGTGGTCTCCTACCTGGAATTCCAAAGGTTTCCTCCTTTGGTCAGCATAGCTTTTTTGTCGGTCTCTAGAGGCTTTCAATCGTTCACGAATCTGAACGATCTTCTTTGTCGTTTCTCGTATGATTTCCGGACCGGTGAGAGTGCTTTCAGGAACTCTTCCTTTAGCTAACTAGGTATCGCCAACTTCAGTCCAGCACAGAGGGGATCTGCACTTTCGACCATAGAGGGCTTCGAACGGAGCAGCCTTTATGCTTTTATGATAACTATTATTGTATGAAAATTTGACAAGGGGTAAATGGATATCCCATGCCTTTCCAAAGTCAATCACACAGGCTCTTAGCATATCTTCTAAAGTTTGTATCGTTCTCTCACTTTGCCCGTCTGTTTGTGGGTGGTAGGTTGTACTCATGTCAAGCCTAGTCCCCAGGGAACTTTGTAGTGACTGCCAGAATCTTGAAGTGAATCTACTATCTCTATCGGAGATAATGGATATCGGAACACCATGCAGTCGCACTACTTCCCTTAAGTAAGTTCTTGTAAGCTTTTCCATTTTGTCAGTCTCCTTGATAGGTAGGAAATGTGCGGATTTGGTTAATCTGTCGACGATGACCCATATGGTATCGAGTCCACCCGTCGTCTTGGGTAACTTGGTTATGAAGTCCATAGTAATCCGCTCCCATTTCTATTCTGGTATCTCTGGTTGTTTTAGTAATCCTGACGGTTTCTGATACTCGACCTTAACCTTAGCGCAAGTAAGGCATTTACTTACGAAGGTAGCAATTTATGCTTTCATGTTAGGCCACCAGTACAGTTTCTTAAGATCCAGATACATTTTATCCGAACCCGGGTGAACGGAATATCTTGAGTTGTGTGCTTCGGTCATGACTACGTTTCTGAAACCACCATGTTTCGGGGTCCAGATTCGGTCCATGAGATAGTAGGCTCTGTCACCCTTGACTTCTAGATTCTTTTCCATTCCCCGCAGGGATTCACCCGCCACATTTTCAGGCTGCAAAGCTTCCATTTGTGCCGCCTTAATTTGTGTGGATAAGTGGGAATGGATAGTCATAGTCAGAGATTTGACCCTTTGACCAGTGTATTCCTTTCGACTGAGGGCGTCAACTACCACATTAGCCTTGCCAGGATGATAACGAATTTTGCATTCGTAGTCATTTGGTAACTCAACCCATCGTCGTTGTCGCATGTTGAGTTCCTTCTGATAAAAAATGTGTTGAAGGCTCTTGTGATCGGTGAAAATAGTACTCTTTGTTCTGTATAAGTAGTGTCTCCAGATCTTCAGAGCAAATACCACTGCTCCTAACTCAAGATCGTGTGTCGTATAGTTCACTTCGTGTGTCTTAAGCTGTCGGGAGGCATAAGCAATAACTTTCCCTCTCTGCATAAGAACACAACCTAGTCCTTGATTTGACGCATCGCAATACACTACGAAGTCTTCTATCCCCTTGGGGAGGGATAGTATCGGTGAGGTGCACAAGGCCTGTTTTAGCGTCTGGAATGCCTTCTCTTGTTTCGCTTCCCAGCCAAAGGCCACGCCTTTCTGGGTTAATGTAGTAAGAGCTTTCGCAATGCTAGAGAAGTTCTTTATGAATCTGCGATAGTAGCCAGCGAGACCTAGAAATTGACGAATTTCTGTAGGTGTCTTTGGTGCCGACCAGTTCTCAATGGCCTTAATTTTGGAGGGGTCCACGTGTATACCTTTCTCGCTAACAACGTGGCCTAAAAATTCGACTCTTCGAATCCAAAATTTACATTTAGAGAACTTCGCATAGAGTTTCTCCGTTCGCAGTGTTTCTAGGACTTTTCGTAGGTGCTGACTATGCTCTTCCTCACTTCGGGAGTAGACAAGTATATCATCGATAAAGACGATGACGAACTGATCCAAGTAAGGACGGCATACCCTATTCATTAGGTCCATAAATATTGCTGGTGCATTGGTAATTCGAACGGCATCACTACAAATTCGTAGTGTCCATAACGAGTTCGGAAAGCTGTCTTTGGAATATCCCCCTCTAGAACTCGTAATTGGTGATATCCGGATCGTAGATCTATCTTTGAGAAGTAGTTTGCTCCTTGAAGTTGATCGAATAGGTCGTCAATACGGGGTAGAGGATAACGGTTCTTGACAGTAAGTTTGTTCAGCTCTCTGTAGTTGATGCACATACGGAACGATCCGTCCTTCTTCTTTACAAACAGGACCGGTGCTCCCCAAGGTGAGAAACTTGGTCTTATGAATCCTTTTTGAAGGAGTTCATTAAGTTGACTGGAAAGTTCCTGCATCTCTGCTGGTGCGAGACGATAAGGTGACTTCTCTACTGGGGTAGCCAGTGGAACTAAGTCGATTCTGAATTCGACTTGGCGTTGTGGTGGTAATCCTGGTAGTTCTTCTGGAAAGATATCGGGAAAGTCGCGTACTACCGAAATGTTCTTGATGTCCTTCAGTTCTTGACTTGTATCAACGATGTGCGCTAGGAATGCTCGACCATCCTTCCGCAAGCACTTTCGAGCTTGGATGCACGAAATCATGCGAAGGTTTGTACTTGATTTGTCGCCGTAGATAAATAATGTTTCGTTGTTAGGGTGATTAAGACGGACTGCTTTCTTAAAGCACATGATGTCGGCGCGAAGAAGACTCAACCAATCCATGCCGACTATGACGTGGAAACTTTTAATTTGGACCGGCATGAGATTGATTGGAAAAGAATGGCCGTCTAAAGTTAACGTACAACCCATGTATATGCAGTTAGTGTTTTCGGTTTTTCCATTGGCCATCTCTACAGTGAATGATTTTTCTAACTTGCTAGGTTTAGGTTTAAGTAAATGAATAAAGTTTTGACTCACGAAGCTTCTCTCCGCTCCACTATCGAATAATATGCATGCATATGAATTATCGAGAAGGAACGTACCAGCAACTACAGTTGGGTCAGCTACAGCTTCGTCGTGGCCTATCGCCAAAACTCGTCCCACACCGCCGGTGCCTGCTGCCTTAGGGCAGTTCCTCTTGTAGTGGTCCACCTCGCCACAACCGTAGCAAGCCTGGCCTACACCCGCACTGGGAACTTGAGTGATCGGTTTTGCGGGGTCCTTGCAGAAACGGGCTGTGTGTCCCTTTCTGTTGCAGTTGGCGCACTGCATTTCCCGGTAAGGTCCATGGTGGTGGTAAGTGCATTTGGTGCACTTTGGAAGGTTACCCACATAAGGCTTTGTGGGGTAGGGATTTGTAGGAGCTGTAGTAGGTACAGTGGCAGCATTCACTGAAACCAGTTGTTTCTTTGCGGATTCTTGGGAAGACCCACCCTTCCCTTTATTCCATACTCTCTTCCTGTTGTTGTTGTTGTTGTTGTTTCCTTTCGGTGGTTCTGGTGCAGAAACGGTTGAGTTCTGATGACCTTCGTAGTCAATCAGAGATTGTGCCAGTTCCTTAGCACTTTCAAAGGTGTTAGGTTTGGAAGCTAACACGCTTGATCGTATTTGGGGCGTCAGTCCCCAGATGTACCTTTCTATTTTCTTGCTCTCGGGAGTAATCATATCTGGGAAAAGGATTGCCAGATCGCAGAATCTATTGGTATAAGTTGCGATGTCGGTACCAACCATTCCGAGAGTCCATAGTTCGTGTTCGAGCTTTTGAATCTCTCCCCGTGGACAGTATTCTCTCATCATCATGGCTTTTAGGCTCTCCCAGCTTATGGAGTTTGCCACTATCAGGGTAAGTACTTTAACGTGGCCATTCCACCAAGTTAAAGCTCTATCAATAAGGGTGAAAGTTGCAAATTTGACTTTGCTGTGCTCGGGACAGGAGCAAATTTCAAAGACTAACTTTGTCCTCTCAATCCACTGTCTCAGGGCTAACACACCACCAAATCCGTAAAACATCCGGGGCTTGGCATTAGTAAAGTCCTTATAGGTGCATTCTCGGGGTGGTCCATGACTCTCGCCATGGTTGGATGGGTGTGTGCCAGATCCCGAGCCATTAGTACTCGAGTTATTGATCTGTGACATGGCAGCTGCTACTGCTGCGGTGACTGCTGCTTGGAACATAACAACATCAAATTGAGGTGGTGGAGGTAGTGGTGGTACAGGTGCTTCCCCACCGTTGTTTCGCCTTGGATTCCTACGCGGAGGCATCCTTCAACTATAGGTTGAAAAGGTAAAGATAAGAATTCCATAGAATAGAGAATTTATGTGTCTCATGAACTAAATTGCTATAGTTCAACAACAGATGCTAGTATGAGTCTTAAAATAGAAGAATGAAAGTTGTTTGTAAGACTGAAAGTATGAAACAAGTATTTGGTTTCTCAAAGACTTTTCAAGGTTTGAACGAAATACTCAACGTAGTAATAATAGTGTCACTTATATTAATATAAAAGTTGATACAACGATCATGAAAATTTGACCCCTATAAGGGTCTCCGATTACAAAGTTCGAGAAATTTAAAGACTTTTAGCCGAGGTCCTAAGCTATAACAAAATTTGAGTCTTTGACAAGCACTACTTGCGACGTAGGTTGCGCTTGGAGCTTGACTCTGCATCTGATTGCTTCGACTCCATTAGACGCCTATCAAAAGCGGCTTGTTGTTCCCTTAGTTCAGCGAGGGCTGCAATCATTTGCGCTTGGAATACCTCGGTTTGGAGTTGAGCATTGTCTTGTATCTTGTCCAGCCTACGGATGTCAGAAGTGTGAACCTGCAGTTCCACGTTGACATCCCGGAGTCGGCTAGCTTGAACTTCGGACTGATAGGACTGATTGGCTAGCTTACCCACCATTACTGGGAGTGCCCGATCAGCCGAACCTCCGCCGCGGACATCATAGAAGTCCCGGCACATGTCGTAGGGAGGGCGTAAGTTCTGTTGTTGGCTCCAATGATGGAGGTGACTTCCCCATACAGGAGTCGGTCCTTGAAAGTTCCTTACGAAGACGGGAGGTTGAACGGGTGGTGGATTGATCACTTCCGGTTCTGAGTCGGTACCGGAGTCATCATCCACTTCTATGGGTTCCTCGTCCTCTTCGGGGTCATCTTCGACCCATCCTCCGTTGCCTTGGTTGGGAAAGTAGGGGTCGCCAGGGTGGTGAAATCTAGCCATTTGACTGTACGAGAAATAGGGTTATAGGAGTTGAATAAAGTTGAAACTTGCAAAACATGTAAGTTAAACTAGTTTAGGTAGCAAATACTCCTATAGTATTTAAATTCTTGTGTTTGATTCTAGTAACGGTTTGGTAAGTTTTGACTTGTTGCTTACTACGATCATTACTCGATATACGTTGGTCCAATCTCGGGCAAATATAGTTGATCACGCTATATTTGTCCAAAATCTGATTACATATATCAAGGCTTAATCGTAGTGTCAACTTGTCTAAATACTTGTTGTATAGTTAGATATCATGAAAATAATTTGTTGTATGCATGTAATTGTACTTAAATGAGCTATCAATTTAAGTTAAACGTAACGCTGCTTAAGCGTAAAAAGAAAAAATGTTTTGTCAGAGATTGTTAGTCCCTTAAGCATTTATAGTTTGTATATCTTATGTGGTTCGATATACTTAGTTCACTATAAACATTGCTCTGATACCAATCTGTCACACCCCCAAACCTGAACGGCGGAAACGTTCGGGGGCGGATGACTTCATGTGGTAGCGTAACAATAGAATACATAGTAAAGAAAGCAATACAACCATCATATATATAATTGAAAGTTTACATTTGTCAAAAAGTTACATGTTCAAAACCAATTACAATATGATGTCAAAATATGAGATTAAACTGGCGCCACAGCATCCCTTCATCAAAAGCATAATGATACCTGAAATTACTGATTTCCTGGGACATACAAGTAATTTTGAAAGAGTAGATCAACATTTAAGCTGGTGAGTTTCATAAGTATTTAAATGACAATGTTTGTATGAAATGAAATGTTTTGTCCTTGTTTGTTTGTGTTTAGAAAATCCTATATTTTCTACTAGTATAAAAGTAGCCTTCTCTCAAGACAAATGTTTGTTTCTAAAATGTATGTAAGTGTGAAATAACCAATGTGTTTGAAAACCTTGTAAATCAATGCATTTTTAATACCCCATGTGAGTTTTATAACCATACTATTGACTCGGAATGCCTATACACAACGTTCTTCAGGCGTTGGAATGTTATGACGTTTGTCACCCCAAACGGTGGACTGTAGCTAACAATCAGGGTGCGGGTTGTCAAGCCCGTATAGATCTATACACAAACACCATGCTCCCCCTCCAAGGGATTCTGGTATATAATACAGGACTTGAAATGTGTACTCGAACGTACGTGAAGTTTATGTCTCACAAAACCGTGGTATAAAAACAGATTTACATGTTAAAATGTTCGTTTGTTCTTGTATATGAAAGTGACTTCTTGAAAATCAAGTTTCTAGTATGTAAAAGTTAGCAATATCCTTGTAAAACTATACCTATTATAGTTTTCTAAAAGTGTGTCTCGTTTGTTTAGAAATACCTAGAAAAGGAATCACTTGTTATGAAAGTATAGATTTTTGTAGAGCCTAAGATAGACAAGTATACATAAAATCTAAGAAAATGTTTAGTTTATACATGCATTACAACAATTTATATTTCAAAAGATAGAGTTTTATTGTAACATATTTTATATACGAAAGTTTCCTATAAAGTTTATAAATCACATGTGATTTAGATATATAAAAGCATATAAAATAATTCTTTATGTAACACACGATAATACTCGTGTGTTTTACTTGTATTCCCCCCCCCCCCTGAAAGCATATAAAAGCATTTAGAATATCTTAAAAAAGTTAATTAAGGGGTATGAACTCACTTGAAAGTTTGAAGATAGCGAGATGGAAAACCGGGCAGAGTTTCGTCTTGAGAAACGGATTTTTCTCGGGAATCTCGGGAGTAAAATCGACCCTCGGGACTTGAGCAAAAAGACCAGAGCTTCGGGTTTGAACGGGCATGGAAATCGAGGCAAGATCGTGAGAGAAAGGAGAGAAATGGGGTGAATTTCCAGGAACCCTCGCATTTCTATTTATAGGGGGTCTGAGAAGCCTCGGTACGCGGGGCGTACGGGGTTACGCAGCGCGTAACTCGGATGAGGACGCTGACTCCTCCTTCGGATATTACCGGATTTTTGATTTAATTTATATATAATTTATTTAATAAACTTCAAAAAATCATATCTTCTTCATACGAACTCCGTTTTCGATGGTCTTTATATCCATGCGTAGGTGAGACTACGCTCTACAACTTTCGTTTAGACTCCGTTGGCAAATTCCGAAATTATTTTTATTATTTAATTATAAAATGACGTGATTAAGGAATTTCTTTAAAAATTCATAACTTCTTTATCTGACGTCGGTTTTTGCCAGACTTTTCACCGCTGAAATACCATTGTCGAGACCTTCGATTCTCGTTTAGGTCATTCCGGCCAAAAGTCGCTCGATCTCCGATTCGAGTTTTTAGTTGTCTGCTGCTAAGTCGAACTTGGAAAAAACTTAACTTCAATATACGAAGTCGGATTTGGGCGTTCTTTTTACGTAAGATCATGGTTTAATGACATTTAAACAGAGAAGGAATTTAAATAGAACTTTTTGGACATTTTATTATCAAAGTTAATTTTATTAACTCAAAAGTGGTTACAATACTTGACTTTTTAGGTCATTACAAAGATTTGAAATATCGGGTTGTCACATTACATATCCAACAATAACAGACCAGACAATTAACACAAATATAATCGTCCCAACTAACAATTACTAGTGGGCTGGCCTTGGTGCCTTAGACCCACTTCTACTAGAAGGTAACTCACCTCGATGTCGTATAGTGTCTGAACTGTCCTCGGCGTGAAAGTCGGCTCTCCTCGACTCCTCAATCCCTACACGACAACCCTTCTAAGTTATCAATTTGTACCCGCAATCCCTTCAAGCGTCAACTTGAATCCAAGTCAAGGTCAAACCCTAGTCAAGTCAACTCTTTGGTTGACCAGAATCGCCGAGTTGGTCCGCTAACTCGCCGAGTCCCTTCGTCCGTATAATACTACAAACCCGATCCCTCTCGTCGAGTCTAGCAAGAGCTCGACGAGTTCACCTTCAACAACACTTCAGTCAATCTTCAACCGACTCGGCGAGTTCTTCCTTGAACTCGTCGAGTTCATCTTCAGCATATGAATGCGTCGAGTCCATCTTCAAAGACTGGGAGATTTCCTTGGACTCGCCGAATTTGTTATAGAACTCGTCGAGTCCCATGATTTCCAGGTCCAAGGCAAACCCCTAGCAGGCTGAGCGTTCCTTTCACTCAACCAAAACCATTCCAGAAGACGTTTTTGGGGGAAAAAGTGTCTCGACTCGCCAAGTCACCCAAGTGACTCGCCGAGTCCCTCCTTGGCCAATACTATACCGTCGATTTCAGTGGTACTTAACACACCAAAACCATAGATTTGGCCTTCTAATGTCCATTTTACACGTAAAGTTCCAAACTTGGTACGCATGCAAGGGGTCTTTGGCCCAAAAAGCCATAAAAGATGGCCTCCAAGGTGCATGGGTGTTCATGGCAACAAATGGGCGCCTTTGTGCCATAAAACCCCCCAATAGACCTGGATCAAAAGCATAAACTGTCTTCCAACACTTAATCTCGAATACAACCTCTCTAGGGCTTAGCAAGATGAAGGAAAAGGCCTAAAAATCAAGATCTTTAGACAAAGGCTCAACTTCATACCTCTAATAAACTGAAAATGAGCTCCAAACTCTGGATCTTCTTGTTTCCCCTTGGTCTCACAAGCTCCTTTCCTCTTCTCAAGCTTCACAATCCACCAAAAAACACCAAAATGGCCTTAGAACACACAGAAACGGCTAGGGTTTCGATATGATGTCTTCTGGGAGTATATGGGATGATGGAGGCTGAGATAAGGTGTTTAAGTAGGGTGCAAACCCTCAATTTAGGGTTTTACCCAAACAACACCTACTCGTCGAGTCAGTCTTTCGACTCGGAGAGTAGGTCACTTAAACTGTCCGCGAATCTCGACTCTACTCGACGAGTTGGGCCTCCAACTCGTCGAGTCCCAGAGAAAAACACAAAAAATGCTTGAATTAACTGTGTACCAGGAATTGGGTTTTACAAATCTCTCCCACTTATCTTAGACTTCGTCCTCAAACTCTGTTGCTCGATCTTGAAAAAGCTCGGGTTAATGCTCCCTCATCTCGTCCTCCGGCTCTCAGGGCCATTCCAAGCCCTTTTGGTGTTGCCACTGCACCTTTACCAGCTCCATTCTCTTGTTACTCGGATCCTTTGAATTCCTTTCAAGGATTGCCATTGGTTGTTCGATGTAGTTCAGGCTGTCATCAACATGAATATCCTCCAAAGGCACCACCACCAAATCGCCTACCAGGCATTTCTGCAATTGGGAGACATGAAACGTGCTATGAATCTGACTGAGTTCGGCTGTATATGCCACCTTAACCACCCGGGCTATAACCCTAAAGGGTCCAATATACATAGGGCCCAGCTCGCTCCACTTCCTGAATCGAATGACGCCCTTCCATGGCGACACCTTCAGGAGCACCATATCCCCAACCTGAAACTCCAGGTCTGACCGATGCTTGTCAACATAAATTTTCTGCCGACTAAGATAAGTCTGAAGCCTGCTTCGAACCTGCTAAATCCTCTCCGTAGTCTTGAGCACCACTATGGTACTCCCCATGACCCTCTGCCCAACCTCTCCCCAGCATATCAGGGTCCTGCACTTCCTCCCATACAGCATCTCGAAAGGAGGACGGTCAATACTCGCATGATAGCTATTATTATAGGAGAACTCAACCAACGGAAGCTAAGTATCCCAACTACCTCCGAAGTCTAAAATGCATGCGCGCAACATATCCTCCAGAGTCTGGATGGTTCGCTCGCTCTGGCTATCCGTTTGCGGGTGAAAGGCGGTGCTAAAATACAATCGAGTACCCAGCTCATCATGAAACTTCTTCCAAAACCTGGAAGTGAACCGCACGCCCCTGTCCGAAATCACTGAAACTGGCACCCTGTGTTGCGCTACTACCTCCCTGATATAGATATCGGCCAACTTTTTAGCCGAAATACTCTCCTCAATCGGAATAAAATAAGCACTCTTGGTCAATCGATCCACGATGACCCAAATCGAATCCACTCCTCGCACGGTCCTGGGAAGCTTCGTAATGAAGTCCATAGTAATATCCTCCCACTTCCACAGCGGGATATCCAACAGTTGGACCTTGCCGTGAGGTCTCTGGTGCTCACCCTTGACCTTCCTGCTGATCAAGCACCTTTCCACAAACCAAGCTATGTCCCTCTTCATACAGGGCCGCCAATAATCAAGATGAAGATCCATGTAAATCTTCATCGCCCCGGGATGGATAGAGAACCTGGATTTGTGCGCCTCGGCCATCAATACCTGGCGCACACCCCCATGATAAGGGACCCACACCCTACGGTGAAGAGTCAACAATCCTCGGCTATCATAGTCAAAGGAGGAAACCTGACCTACAATTCGCTCGCTCTTCCGATGTTCCTCCTTCATGACCTCCTGTTGGGCCTCCCGAATTTGCTCCAACAATGGAGTCATGACTGTCATCCTCAGACAGATGTCCCTGATCGGCGCTGCCTTGCGGCTAAGCGCATCGGCCATAACATTGGCCTTCCCCGGGTGGTAGAGGATCTCATAATCATAATCCTTGACCACATCAAGCCACCGACGCTGTCTCATATTTAGATTCAGTTGGTCCATTAGATACCTCAGGCTTTTATGGTCTGTGTAGATGGTACAACGAACCCATAGAGGTAATGACGCCAAATCTTGAGGGCGAAAACAACAACACCCATCTCCAAATCGTGCGTCGGATAATTCGCCTCATGAGGCTTCAGCTGCCTCGAAGCATAAGTTATAACATGCCCCCTCTGCATCAATACCGCGCCCAAACCCGAGATGGATGCATCGCAGTATACAACAAAATCCTCCATGCCCTCCGGCAGGGCTAAGATTGGCGCCTCACAAAATCTCTGTCTCAATGTCTCAAACGCAGCCTGCTGCTCAGCCCCCCTGCGAAAGACCACGACTTTCCTCGTCAACCGGGTCAGGGGCATGGCTATCTTAGAGAAATCTTTAATGAATCTCTGATAGTAGCCTGCCAGTCCCAGGAAGCTCCGAATCTCTGATGGAGACCTCGGAACCTCCCACCTCATCACAGACTCCACCTTAGCCGGATCAACCGAAATCTCGTCCTGGTTGACAAGGTGCCCAAGAAACTGCACCTCGCGCAACCAGAACTCACACTTGGAGAACTTAGCATACAAGCTCTCCCTCCTCAAAGTATCTAGAACCTACCGCAACTGCTCCTCATGCTGCTCTCACGTCTTGGAATAAAACATGATGTCATTGATGAAAACTATCACAGACCGATCCAACATCGGTCTGCACACACGGTTCATGAGATCCATGAACACGGCAGGAGCATTAGTGAGCCCGAAAGGCATCACCACGAACTCATAGTGGCCATAACGCGTTCGAAACGCAGTCTTCTGCACATCCTGCTCTCTGACCCTCATCTGATGATATCTTGAACGCAGATCAATCTTGGAGAACCAACACGCTCCCTGTAGTTGGTCAAAGAGGTCATCAATCCTCGAGAGTGGGTAACAGTTCTTCACTGTTACCTTATTCAGCTTTCGATAGTCTATACACATATGATGCGAGCCGTCCTTCTTATTCACAAACAAAATCAGGGCTCCATAGGATGAACTGCTCGGTCTAATGAATCCATTGTCTAACAGATCCTGCAATTGTGTAGACAACTTCTGCATCTCAGGAGGAGCCAACCGATACGGTGCCTTGGCTATCGAAGCCGCACCAGGGACTAGGTTGATCCTGAACTCCACCTGCCTCTCCGGAGGTATCCCATGCAACTCCTCATGGAATACATCCGCTAACTCTCGTACCACGGGCACATCGCCCACCGTTGCCTTACCCGCCTCCCGAGGATCCATAACATAGGCGACAAATCCCGCGCAACCCTGCTGAAGGTAGAGCCTAGCTATCGCTGCTGAACATAAAGTTGGTCCTTGCTATGGCCTCTCGCCCTGAATCACTAGCTCTCCCCCACTTGGGGTCCTGATCCGCACCAACTGTTGCGCACAGTCAATCACTGCCCCATTAGGGCTTAGCCAATCCATACCAATAATAACCTTGTTCCCCCCGCAAAGGTATGGGAACCAGATCTACCAGGTAACGCTCCTTGAACAGCCTCAAAACACAATCTCGGTAGACCTCTGATGCTCACACTGACCGGTCATCCGCAATCTCGACCTCTAGAGGGAAATTCAACATGCCCGAAGACTCAGGAAACTTCTTGCTAAGCATAAGAGAAACAAACGATCGGGTAGCACCCGAATCAAACAATACCTGAACTGGGATACCATTCACATGGAACGATCCTAAACAGAGCACATACATAACATATCAGAATCACAGCGACATAACATAAAAGTATAAGGAAGAAATCGTACCCGTCACCACATCGGGTGCAGCGCGTGCCTCCTCGGCTGTCAACTGAAAAGCTCAGCTCTGCACCACTGGAGCCTCTACATTGGCCTTCCGGCCATCTGTAACCCGTGCTGGCGATGGGGCCAGTGTCGCCGCTGGTGCTGCTGCTGTCGTTGCTGTCAATCTAGGGCAGTTGGCCTTCTTATGGCCCCTCTGATTGCAATGGAAGCAAATCAGGTTTGACATCTGCACTATGGGGGCGGGGGCAGTAAAATCCCTGCCAAAGTGTCCCGTCTTGCCACACTTGTAGCAGCCTAACGATCCCGCTCTACAAGCTCCCTTACGACCTGCCGCATTTCCTGCAGCGGCTTTGATCCGGCTGGCCCTTCGACCTAACGTCGGATCCCTTGGGTTTCTTCCCCCAAACCCCTGTCACATGTTCAGTCTCTGCTTTCCTCTTCCTGACATGTTCCAAATCGAGCTCCCTCTCCCGCGCCCTAGAAATCATGGGCTCCAGGGTCCGGCAGGCTAAATAGCTGACATGCTCCCGAATATCATCCCTCAACATATCATGGTAGTGGGTCTTCCGCATCTCCTCATCCCCCACATACTGGGGTACCAACAGGACCCTCTCCCTGAACTTGGCGATGATCCCCGCCACTGTATCAGTCGTCTGCCTCATATCCAAAAACTTCATGGCCAGCTGCTGAAGCTCCACAGCCGGCTCAAACTCATCCTCAAATTTGGTCACGAAATCTGACCACATCATAGCCTCGATGGCTGCGGCTCCCAACGAGTCACCAACCGACTCCCACCAATCTCTAACTCTATCCCTCAGACATCCTGCAGCAAAGCGGACCTTCGACCCTTCCAGGCAGAAGCTCGTCAATTGTGCAGACTCAATGTCTGCGATCCATCTCCTAGCAGCAATGGGGTCTTTTACCCCGTGAAAATCCGGCGCACCACTCCCTCTGAAGTCCTTGAAGGATAGTGTGCGCGTACCCGCCTGGCAAGACGCCAAATCACTCCATAATGATCTTAGGCGATCCTCCATCAGCTCAATAATCACCTCCTTGATCGACCCGAAAATAACGCGGGTCGACTCAAGGATACCTCTCGTGATCTCGGACGCGATGAACTCGCATAACCTGTCATCAACCTGCTCGGATACTACCCCCGAGCCTGATCCTGATCCTGACCCAGATCCTGAGCCATGATTATACATACTCCTGAGAGTTCTCACACACTTCCCCGGTTTCCTGGTTCCATCTCGACCCTCCTTAACTCGAGTATGAATCCTATGCTTTCTGTAGTACGGGCCCATACTACCTTCCACATCTATCCGTACTTACCTCAAGGATTGCCTCAACTCCACCAAGTCCCCTTACCAATATCCCTTTCCAACTGATCTCATCCTAGGCTTTCCTAGGGCACCCTCCGACCTACTCTCCGCCATCAGCTGTACTAGGAGTCCATACTTTCCTTCCCTAACTAGCTCGCGAATACTGTTACATATTCGATCACTAGTTAGTTAAAGTTAGGCGGGACCCCTTTAGCACAAAGCAAGCAGCATTCGTGCATTGAGTAGCCACATCAGGCATAACCTAATTAGGCTATCCTACCATTGGCTAAACAGCCCTAGCATACATCTCATACCACAGGCATTCAAGGCATCCTCCTAGATCCTCGACCCTAATCTAGCACGTAGTTCTCAGACATATATCAGGCATACAAGGCATCCTCCTAGATCCTTAGCCCTAATCTAGCATGCAGTTCTAAGAATCATATATCATATACATAACATAACAAGTATGGGTATCTTAGGGATAACTTACTTGAGCTCGGCCGGTCACACGCATCACACACCTTGTACTTTCTAAAAATTCTTTAACTTAAAATTTTAGAAACTGTTTTCTTTGTGGAAAATCTCTTAGTCCCTCGGTTTGAGTCCATACACCCCCGAGGGTGTGTCCGAATCCCTCAAACCAGGCCTCTGATACCAACTTGTAACATCCCAATTTTCGAGGCCAAAAAAATTGTTTTTAATTAAGTGATTTATAAATTAGTTTATCAAAACATTTCCAAGATCATGTCAATACATAAAACCATAACATCATGTCTCAAAACCAAATCATCTTGAAGTAACAAAATATCATAGTACAATCACAGAAAACTCTAAGCGGAAATCATGTGTGTGGGTGTCATGTGCTGCTACACCGTCGACTCCTTCCTCTTAGACGAAAAAGTACCTGAAACAAAAAACTAAAATTGTAAGCACGAAACTTAGTGAGTTCCCCCATCATACCACATACCATACAATCACATAGCATGCATACTGTCGAGCCATTCTGGGTATTCACTTGTACCCACCGCTCCCTTGATTGGTCGATGGTCGTTAGCCGAATGGGTTTGATATGACAATTAATTCTCATTAATAAGTATAATGAAATTATATAGCTAAATTTTTTTTTATAAAATTTCCAATCTTAGTTACTTTAGGAAAAATGTGATTTTGATGCTAATCCATGAAATTGCACATTGCACTTTATATAAGTCGTTAGTGGAGCGTGTGTGGTTGACCGACACACTAATATGGACTAATAAAGAGTGGAAATGGGTGTATCGTAAATTGTCATTGATTAATGGAGCGCATGTGGCCAACTGGCACACTTTTTTTTGGAAAAGAGGGCAACACCTCCAGCAAATGCATTAAAAAGAAATTGTAGAACAGATACAATACAAGTTAAAAGGAAAGACCGACTAGCAAAGAATTAGTCCAGTTGTTGGACCCCAAACCACGACATAATTACAAAAATTACAAAGAAAAATATTGATACTCATAAAGCCCACAAGCCATAAGATTAGACCATCGGGAATAAACCACGACCCTTCAACCAAATTAAGTACCATGACCATTTTCATTGACTGACGGCCAATTGCTAGGCCTAGGAATTTTCCATCTTTTGTACACCTCTTCCATAGGAGTCGACCATTTGAAAGGAAGACCACAAAACCGAGTTTTCAGAGAGTTAAGAACTTGACTCACCAAGCTAACTGGCACATTGATTAGATGATAAATGACATCAAGCGTACCAAGCTATTTTGCATGGTTATTCACATCTCGTTTGTGATCCTCGGCATCCCAGTCACAAAGTGAGAGAATAATCGAGATTAAACATGTCATTAATAGTTCAATGAATCTCAAAAAGATCTAGGAGTTTCATAAGATTGAAATTGGTAAATGCTTTACCTACCTAAAATAGTTTCGAATTTGATTACGACATCCCTCTTCAAAGTTTGAATCGAAAATATGGATCCTAGCCTTAATTTAAATTTTTGGGTTAATAATTAAGGATTAAAATCAACTAAATTGAATTCTCTTTTCTCCTATTATATATGTCAAGTTTAGACAACAATGGTCTTTCCCGTCCTTTTGGAAATGTTTTTCCTTCTCTATCTGAAGATTATCTTCCACATGTTGATCAAGGTGAAAGAATGTTCCCTTATTCAAGTAATGGTGGAACTGGAAACCATGCTTATCCAACTCTTCATCCGCATCCTCCAGTGACTTTCCCCAAGCCATGTTTCCTTCAAGCTAAAAAATACGAAGTTACTCAAGCCATGTTGGCATGTAAACATCAATATGGAAAGTTTGTGAGTGCACATGTTCTGAAAATGAAATTGCACATTGACATATTAGGAATGTTGAGTGTCGTTTTCCAAAGGGAGCTAGCCATTGACTTGGTTCTACTTTCTATTCCCAAGTCATATAGTTAGATAATTAAAGACTACTATATGAGGGACCACGACGTGACCCTAATTGATCTAACATATATGTTGATTGTTGCTGAAGCATAAATGCTTAAGAGCACAAGTCAAGCAAACATGTTTAAAGGATATGAGTCCCAAATTTCCATGGAAATTAACAATGGCAACAATGGTAGTCCAGAAAAGGTTTCTTTTCCTAATGGAAAGGGATTAGCCAAGGTTAAACCGTTTGACCATATGGTAAAGAGAAAGGCTAGTTCTGAGATAGTTTCATGCGCTAATCCTAAAAGTTCCACATGTTTATACTGCCAATTGGAGGGTCATTGGTTGCGAATCAATCCTGACTACCTGAAAGATCTTAGAGATAGTAAAGTCCAATCATGTGACTCCACTTCAGGTACATCCATTATCTAACTCCATTATTTCATACGTTCCTATTCGTAGATTCTTAATACATGATGTGATAATCACATTTTGATGTTTTATAGGATCTAAGAGAAAGAAGGAATATTAAGAAGAATAAGTTGAATCTGATCATGAGAAATGGATTTCAATCAGGTACATCCATTATCTAACTCCATTATTTTATAATTTCCTATTCATAGATTCTTAATACATGATGTGATAATCACATTTTGATGTTTTATAGAATCTAAGAGAAAGAAGGAATATTAAGAAGAATAAGTTGAATCTGATCATGAGAAATAGATTTCAATCGTGTGGATCGATGATCAGATTTTGGAAGCTGTTGTTTATGAGTTATAATAAATTAATAGATTGCTTAGGCAATATCTAGAAACATAGTTTTCGTATATGTGCATTGTAAAGACAATTTTTTCCGCTTATTATCAATAAAAGTGAATTTTTTTGATTTATTTATTTTATATTTCCTTGCAATGGCATTTATGAAAATTGGTGGTTATATTTCTATTATTACAAATGTTAAAAGTGGATTTGATTCTTAATTATATCGTTTGTGGTAAGGTCATAATTAACCAAGTGAAAAGAAATTCTCATCACCCAAGTTTCAATTGGATAGAAACTTTGAATCATGCAATTTGAATTGCGCGATGTATGCGAATCTTGATCGTTGGAAGATTGTGACTAATTCATTGATCACATGTTTATGTGAGTCAAAGTGAAAGACTAATGGATCTAGTACATGTTGATATGGACTAGTCAGATCCACCACAAAAGGATGAAAACCCCTAATCGTCATGATTTACTGATGTTTCAGTAAATATGGTTGTGTTTATAAGATTAAACACAATTCTGATACTTTAAAAAAGTTTCAAAGAGTAACATAACGAATATGAAGAATCTATTAGGTAGAAAGATAAAGGTTTCTCCAATATGAAAAGAAAGGAGAGTACTTTAGTATCGTGTTTTGTGATCATCTTAATGATTAAGAAACTATATCACAATTGATCCTCAAAGAACGTATTAGTCAATTGTTTGACTAAGTAGAGGAATCGTATATTGTTGAAATAGTTCAATCAAGAGATGAGTCAAACTTCGTTGTCCAATTAAAATTTAAAGAGTCATACTCTAGTAACTACAAATCATATCTTGAAGCTTGTTTCATACTAATTAGGTTTATAACACCTCATGAAATGTGGAGTAATCATGTTTTCTTACTTTAGCACATTATGAATTGGAAGTTGTGATGTTTTGGTTGAAACAGAGGATAAACTAAGACCAATTCATGAAGTGTTTCTTGTCGGGAATCCACAAGTTTTAAATATGTGTATTCGCTCGTCAATGAATGTTCCTTGAGAGAGAAACTTAAATGTCAAGAATTCAGTGATAGTCTTATTGATCTTAAAAAGTTGCAGGAGTCAATCAAGAATAAACCTTTTAGTTATCACTAGCACACGACTTGAGGTTAATAACCTATCGTGTTAAAGTTGACACATTCTTGTTTCTGTGCACCTTCCAGTTGGGTTGGCAATGCTTATAAGTTCTATGGTTCTCATTTGACTGCAAAAGGCAGAGCACGTTGGTTAGTGATACAACATTGATCAATATGGGTGAGTTGCTTAACATGGAAGCACTAGTGGGCCCTTATGCTACTAGAAGGCAACAAATTAAGAACAAGTTCAGTCCATGAAAGCTAAATTTGAATTTGGCTTTTATCATAAACATTGTCTTATGACTGTAGGTTGGATATGATGGATTTACATGGATAAGAACATGTACACCATAAAATCTTGGTGGCAAAAGGTTTTGCTCTAATTCATGAAAATGATTATGAGGAAATTCTTTCACAGATAGATTTTAAATATTTATAAATATCATTTTGGTTAGTGGTTGTGTTAATTGCATTCTCAAATTCGCAATATGATTACGACATCCCTTTTCATAGTTCGAATTGTGAGAAATTGCAAGAAATGATTTGAACGTTTAGGATTTATAACTATAAGTTCTGAAAGGATTTAAACACACACATATACTATCTAATGAAGGTGTATAAGCTTGAGAAGTCTAGATGAAGACTTATTGAAGCATCACGTATTAGAAATATGTACTTTAGTAAGAAATCCAAAAAATATTGATTTATGGGTACATGTCAAAGCTATTGGGAACATAATTGGTATACTAAGTGTTGCAAGTTGGCAATACTATTTGTAGGAAAAAAATTCTAAAAATTTGCAAGTTGCAAAGTTTATAAATTGTTTCACTATAGTAAAGGCTCAAGGGAGAGGGCATTCATACTTCGTTTCATATCTAAAAGTTTAGATTGAAGTTTTTAATAGAACTTAGTCTTAGACATATATGAATATCATGTTGAAATGATTCAACAGAGGAAATTCGATATATGAAAATATTGTAGCAAGAGACTAAACATATATCAGGTCTTTATGTAAGACATTATGAATCAAGTCTCATATGCTTCAGATATATGATTGATTACATATGCTACAATATTCATTTGTTCTGATTTTTCCAAATGCCTTGGGTGTTGAGAAGGAAAAAGGACAAGAACTTGGTGTGACTAAATTTGTTAAACAACTGTCAAGAACATTTTGAGGTTTTACCAAAGGATTAGTTGCTTGTGGTTAGTCAGAAGTATATTATTAATTTGGACGGACCGTATTGACATAATTCTGAGTGGAGGTGACTCTGCTTCAGAATTGATAGTTATATGAAAATATGTAAATGTTTCCATAATGGGAGTTGATGATTAGAATCTACATGTGAGTTAGAAAATTTAATGTAAGGAAGGTGTTCAAGGTGTGTACCTTGAATTTGAGACTTCATTACCATGGAATTATTTTAAGTAATAAAGTTTCAATGGAACATTTTGTAATATCATTGGCAGAGTCTCTGTGACTTTGAAGCCTCGGAATTACAAAAAAATATTGCATGTAAGGTTGAACTCTAACACATTCTAGTAGTAACAAGAATTTGAAATTGTGAAATGAACATCATTGGAGTAGTGTCCAATCGATCTGTTCACTAAGGAATGACCATAGAGAGACATAGTATGCATGTTTATAACATGACATGACTAATGTTTAGTTCAAGTGTTTAGTTTATTACTTGAAACATTATACAATGAATAAAGTCTAATTAATATGGTGATTAAATAATAAGAGTTTTATTTATATTCATTGGTTTTGAGACCATAGTTAATTAGGTTATTATTGTGTTTCACTTAGCATGTTTTACTTCCCGAATAATTGGATTATTCAAACATCCACAGTCGATCATACTTTTGGAAGTAAATGGTGAATCAATACTGTCATAAATTGAATTGTAGATTGTCTATGGGGATTAGACATAGCAATTGTTTGCTGCAATGTTCATGAGTACTTAGAAAATGGGGATTTTGAGTATTGTATAAACCCACGCTCAGAGAATTATTTCATGGATTTTATCACGGGTAATTTTGAGACGATAATATCTTATATTCTTGAAATGGAGATATATGAGTTTTTATTTACGAATTAGTTGTGCATTGATAATACGTAAACGCATCAGTAATTTGATGTCATAAAACGTATTGTTGTGTGTGATTTGATGAGTGAATAGTGCAAACATATAAGTCAAAGTTTATTCGTTCCTTTTACCCTAATGGGAAAAGCGATATTTGTGGGCCCCTCGATGATTTGATGTCGACATCTAAAGCGCTTGGCCAAACTTGGACTAAATTGTTGTGTTCAATTAGTAGTCTGATTTCAGTCGTCATAAATTAGAAATCGGGAAACAAATCTTGGACAGAGAGATTAGTTATATTCCATGCCTCATGTCCGTAAGATATCTTGTAGAACAGATGAATATTTGACCACTTAACTTAGGACACGTAACTGACTGGGTCAGAGTTCGACAGTGGCTTTTGGTAGCTACAATTTTCTAGTCAATTCGGTAGTTATACTGGCAATTATAGTTATTATACTTATCTATGTGGGAGACTATTAGATTTGGTGTCTAAGACATTAACTATAATTGGTATAAACTTGAATTAATGGTAGCACAATCCTTTTGGATTGCCTTCAAACCTGACAATTGAATATGATGACTTTTAGAGAGAGAAGATTGATTTATTAATTTATTATTTGGTTGATGAATTAATTAGAAATCAAAATATGTGATTTGTCAATATATTATGAGAATAATATATTAA
This sequence comes from Lactuca sativa, assembly GCF_002870075.4. Lineage (NCBI taxonomy): Eukaryota > Viridiplantae > Streptophyta > Magnoliopsida > Asterales > Asteraceae > Lactuca > Lactuca sativa. Next base: position 134,278,441 of record NC_056630.2, on the reverse strand, counting down.
TTAGAAATTGTAATATATAATTAATAATTAATTGGATTAATTTTGGGATTAATTGGATTAATTAAAAGTAGGAGGACTAAAGGTGACAATGTTCATTAATTGAGCACTAAGCAATTCTAAAACCTCCCATAAGGGGTGGATGAATTCTAGATGCTTTCTAGGGTTTCCTTGGGCTCTAAGGGTGCCTGGGATGCCTTAGGGAGGAAGCTAAGGGATTAGGGTTATCTTGGAGGTACCTGCCTTATCCAACACATTCCTAAACTCCTATATAAACCAATTAGGGTTTAGAATTTCGAGACTTACTTTTCCAAAAGGTTTAGGGCCAAAATTATCATCTCCTCTCTCTCTATATAGTTTTCCTTGGTTGCTAGGGTTTGGGTGTGATCCATTAAAGGCACGACACTTGTGGCGCTTGCTACCAAAGTTTTCAAGCTTGGATTAAGATTGTTATTACTACATAACAATCAAAGGTATGTTTCATAACCCTAATTGTGTATTTTTATTATGTGTTAGAGATCTAGGGTTTATACATTGTTGTTTATATTGTATGTTCAATTAGAGAAAACATAGTTCTTATTTAGGGTTGCATGCATACATATGACTATTTGTTATGCTCAAAACCCATCATATACTACCTTCCACATCTATCCATACATTCGTCAAGAATTGCTTTGACACAACCAAGTTACTCTATATCCATATAACATTCCCTCACAGATAAGGCTCCCAACACTAGATCTCATCCTAGGTTCCCTATGACAACTCCATACCACTCTCCGCTATCAGCTATAGATGAATTCCTACTAACTTCCTCTAACTAGCTCACGAATACAATTACATATCACCAAAAGTAGATAATTCTTTGAAAGAGAGGTCTCACACTACAACGGTTGAACTCAAACAAGAGTTGCGTAATAGAGTTAAGACATAACCTTCTAAATTTATTTAGTCCCCATAATATGTAATTTAGCATATTTGTTTACTAGTTAACTAAAGCTAGTTATAACTTCTAAAAGCACAAAGCAAGCAGCATTCGAGCATCAAGTAATCAGAACCAAGCATAACCTAATTAGGTAATCTTATCACTGACTAATCACTACTAGCATGCAATACAATAGGCATACAAAGGCATCCTCCTAGAATTCTATCATGCAAAGACTGAGCAGATCCTTAGCCCTAACTAGCATGCGGGTCATAGATTCACAAATCAAAGCATAACAATTAACATCTATGGGTATTTTGGGAAAACTACTTGAGTTCAGCTGATTGCATGCACCACACCCTATCTTATTTTAGAAAAACCTTTTTCTTAAAATATATTTCTTTTGAAAAACTTTACCAAATCCTCAGTTTGAGTTTAGACACACCCGAGAGTGTACCTAAATCCCTCAAACCAAGGCTCTGATACCAACTTGAAACATCCCAAAAACATGATCCAAAAATTTTATTTTTAATTTAAGTAAAAACAGTACTCCAAACATTTCCATACATCCCGAGTAAAATAAGTGTATCAAACATGATAAAATCAGAGTGGAATATCTAGTATGAAATCCATATGGTATGTGTGATGCAGTCAACCCGATCTCTTCCCATTGAAACTAGAAGTACCTGAAACATAAACTGAAAACCGTAAGCACAAAGCTTAGTGAGTTCCCCAAAATACCACATACCATACATATAACACATAACGGGCCCCGCCCATTGAGTACGACGGGCCCCACCCTACCTCGCATAACGGCCCCCGCCCAACGAGTATAAAGGGACCCGCCCTAACTTGCATAATGGGCCCCATCCAATGAGTATAATGGACCCCACCCTAACTCGCATAACAGGCCCCGCCTATATACAGTTCATATAAAATAATAACATGCAATATAATCATCGGGCCTCGCCCAGAAAGCATACGAGCACATACACATACTAGTGTCACACAAACAAATGAGAATTCTAACATACCAAATCCTAGATCGACATTGGTGCCTTCGACCCACTATACATGGTGAGGAAACTCACCTCAAATGCTTAATCTCACAGAAGATCCCTAGCTGTTGTCTTGATAACTCCCTGAGCTATCAATATAAAATAATACCCAATTAACACTTGGGTTCCAAACTATATCCAATAATCCATACTTGGGGTAAAATGACCATTTTACCCCTGATCTAGTTTAAACCAAAACTAAGGCCCAAATCCACAATCTAAAAGGCCCAAAACCAAATAATCCTTCATGGCCCATATATGGCCTAATTTTCCCAATTGGTCCCAACCCCATCATGGGCCTTACCCTAAGCCCAATATTTTTTTCCAAGACCAAGATTTTTTTCCAAGAAGTCTCAACAAGAGCTCATAAACCCAAGCCCACCAGGAGGACCACACCCTTGGCCCAACTCACAAAATCCCTCTAACTGAGTACACGAGGCGTACTCAGTTGTACGCTAAGCGTACTCGTTGCTTGGCTTGTAAGCTGTCGTACGGGCTTGTATGCCCAACGTACTCACCCATTATGTAACATCCCAAAAATCAAGACATAAAAAAATAATTTTTAGATTAATAAATTGTTAATACAGATTGTTTCCATAAAACCAAAGTAACAAATATTTAGCAAAACATCATTAAACCAGAGTAATTCACATAATGCAGAAACATGTGGTGTGTGCTCTACAATCATCCCGAGCTCTTCTATTTGGAAACCGGAGTACCAGAAACATAAAGTGAAATTGTAAATACAAAGCTTAGTGAGTTCCCCAAAATACCATACGACATACAACCACAGTTTATCATACACATACATATTATTGCCATGGGCTCCGCCATGGTCTTATCTAGTATGCCATGGGCTCCCCCATGGTCTTTACCTAGAATGCTATGGGCTTTCCCCCATGGTCTATGCCACGGGCTCCCCCCCTCGGGGTCTTCCATGCAAGTATCACAAAGAGAACTAGCATACCACATAACACGTAATGGGTCAACATTGGTGCCTTCGACCCATGGACATAGTGAGAAGACTCACCTCAAATGAAGAAGCTTACTAAAAGAAATCCCTAGCTGATGCCCTAACGACACATCTGCGCTACCAGATCAAAATAACACCCAATTAGCAATTGGGTTCCATTCTAAGTCCCACCATCCATACTTGGGGTAAAATGATCATTTTACCCCTAACCCAACATGCATCAAAAGTGAGGTCCAAATCCAAAAGATCCACAAAGGCCCACTAATGGCTTAATTTTCCAAATTGGGCCTAACCCCATATCGACCTTATCCTAAACCCATAATTCCCTTAGTTACAATTCTGATGACCTCAAGTACACCCTTAGAACAACTTGGTCAAAAACAAGGTCAAAAGTCAAGGTCAACAGTCCGAGTTAACCCAACACGCTGAGTTTTCCTTCAACTCACCATGTTTCTCCATTATTTGCAAAGTCGGGGAAAAACCGAGCCAACTCGCCGAGTTTATCCATAAACACGTTGAGTTCGCCAGAAACCCAACATCTTAATACATTAAGCCAACATTATCGACTCTAAGAGCTTCACAGCTCAGATCTCAACCAAAATGAGATCTAGAAGGGTAAAGTTTCCAACTTTACCCCTAGGAACCACCGAAATGGGTCCAAGCCTAAACCTTGGACTTAAAAGTGTGAGGGCTTAACCATTAAGCACTTAATCTACAAAGACAAAGCCCCAAAATGCTGATCTGACACCCTAGAGCTGGAAGACCACGTAAAGTTGCCAACTTTACACTCATGCATGCCAAGGAGGAGTTTAAATGCTTAAGAAGGGCTTAATAAGGGATTTAATGAATGCATGAAGCCCTTAAATCCATAAAGTTGGCACCTTTATGCCAAAAGAGTCCATGAAAACCCCAGATCTGAAAGAATAAGGCTTTGGGATGTCCTAATCCCAACATCCATCCAAACCATGGCTAAAACCTGACAATTTAACCCAAAAGAGAGATCTAAGCATCTAACAATCAAGAGAAGAACTTGATACCTCAAGCTCCTTGCAAAATGGATAATGATTCTAGATCCAAGACCTCTTCTCCAAGCTTAGAAAATTTAAGATCTTCTAACTCACTGACAATGCACAAAATGGACCCGAACTTTCTTCCAAGGCTCAAATATTTGACAATGGAGGCTACAACTCGTTTTAGGTTTTTGACAACAATGGAGGCTGATAAGGAGGCCAACCAAAGGAACATAAGGCCTTTAAATAGGGTGCAACATCCTAAAAATTAGGGTTTCCTTCCCAGCCACCAACATGCCGAGTTGAGGTACCTTAACTCGTCGTGTCGGTTCATTTAATCCCCGCAATTCATCCATCCTAAACACGCCGAGTTGGTTCCTCCAACTCACTGTGTTCAACTCGAATCAGGCTTGTTCTCAACAGTTTCTCATCAAGATTTCAGGCGTTACAACTCTCCCCCACTTAAATTAGATTTCATCTTCGAAATCCATCCTTACTTTTCTCAACATGCCAAACAATCTGAGCAGCACTACCACAACCCGATAATACTACTGCCGTCCCAAGGCAACTGAAACCAAACCTAGCAGAACTCACCAAACCTGAAGAAGAACGAACCATGAACTTTTCCAGAAAAACTACCTCTACCTTTCCTGAAACCCGAAATCTCAAATTGATCTGACTTCCTGACAGACCAGCCACTCTGAACCACTATCAAACCAATTCCATAAGAAGCCCAAAATAAACAAAATACTTCCAACCCATATTATCTTGATGCTTTATAGGAAAAAATCACTGGTCATAAACAGCTACAAAATACTTATACTTGACAGGAGGCTCAGATAATCCTTCGAGTAGAAGATTCATCCCTGCAACGGTTAGACTCGGACAAGGTTGCGCAACAGGGTCAAATCAACAATTCTGAGATTTTTTAACCCACTGCAAGTGACTTAGCATTTCCCGGACAGCAAGTTACCCTTACACACATGAAACCCGAATCACTAATATTGCCTGAAACATCACGATGCCCCCTAGATGCTTTCTAAAAGCGACCGAGACCTCCCTACTCCCAACTTGTCTGCCAACTATCTGAAACACTGTATTCTTGCCCGAAGATTGAGTCAAAAGACACCCGTACAGTCACCCCACACGACTTCAGAACGAAAGCCTCAACTGATCAAAATTACCCGGTCCATATTGTCACCAAATCCATTGCTAAAAGAATGCCACGAGACCCACTACAGTCTCATAACATTCCCGGTCTTCAACGACCCACCTTCTCCTGATTCCAAACACGTTATGGCTCTCTCGTAGACATAACCAACCCAAGACACAACACAACGGCTCGATTGCTATCAAAACTAAACCCTTTCATTACCCTTGAACCCTGTGATTGATGCCCTTAGCATTTAGATACCCCAATTCTTGTTCCACTGAAATGAAATCCTACACAAAACACGTGTGATACCCGACTCAAGATCATGCCCAAAATTAATTAAATACTCCACTCACAACTAGAGATTGACGAATCTGCACTTGCATTTCACACCACAACCTTCCGATTCCTGATGAACCCTCTCCTGACCGAAAAATAATTACCCCCAAACCATTTCTGAGACTACCAGTCTCGCACCTAGTCTAACCACCAGGTTTGCAAGACTCCAAACAGCAAGGATACCCAGCCTAAAAACCCCTCTGCGCCACACAATGATCCCCCACATGATCCTGCAACTCAAGATCTAATACCTTGACCCAACAGTCTCTACCAGGACTCGCCTGATCTATCATCGTCACACGGGTCTCGCCCATGGGTCCTACTCATCTAAAGATATACATGCCCGACTCCGACCAGACCCTAACCGTCCTTAACCCAAAACAGAGAATACTCCTCGACAACCCTGACCGACGTGCCCATGACACGAACTAATTCCGTATCACACTCGACCATTTCTAAAAATAGTTTACCTCGAACTGGTGATTGTAATGATCCCATCGTAGTCTTACAACACCTCCAACCAACCATGGTTACCACTCATGGTCTTACCATACTCAGACCGACACAATACTACGCACCCTAAGCTAAATCCTGCAACCAATCAGGAGTTTGGGTCACGCATTCAAATCCCACAACCTAACATAAATAAGAAAGATGATGCCGACCTGCGGTCGGGAGTTTCCTGAACCCCTACCAACACAACCTCAATCTGAACAGCCACTTAACTCTCCCCCACTTGGTCTCGACAAAGGTTTCCCAACTTTTAATCCTTATGGATTTCCGATCCATCTTTCTCAAATGATGTGAAACGTCCACACCCTGCGCTGAACAATACTAGAGTTCCATTGCTAGCCAAATTCATTAATCACCCGATTCCTAAAACCCTGACGGATACCCTTGAAATCTCAACATACCTGATAATCCATATCACCTCCCATGATACTATACCAACTCCCCGATCTCTTATGCTGGCGACTGAAATTATAACCCTTGCCTTGAACCAATGGATCTTATCCCACTTCTGATACCAAAGAATTGTTGGATTCTAACTGATTGCAAGCCATGCAAATATAAAGCTCCTCTGTCACTTCCGAAGACCAAACAACCCCTAAAGACCAACTGAACACTTCCCGAATCCCAACATTACTGATAACCCCATATGCTCAAAATGATATCACATTCAAATCTTGAAGTCCCAAGGACAAATGTTCCAATCTAAACCGCAACAACAGACCACTTCCCTCAGCACCCTCAAAAGCCAATCTACACACCAAAGAAAAACCATCGAATCCTGGCAATACTAGATAACTAACCTGTTGAATTCTGACAATAAACCTTCCACACCATCCCCCCAAACCAATCTTGACTACAAACCAAGATAACACCGAACACTCCAAACCCGCTATAGGGGAAACAACCCTTCACTAAACCACTAATGATTCATGGCATGCAAATGTCACAAAACAATTCCCGAAGATATAACCCAAGGATAACAGAGAAATAACTTGAAGATAATGCTTACCCAAATCAATATAAAATTCCAAGCAATATGAAAACTGATACAGCCGAGAGGACCTCGAAAGATAACATACTCACCAAATCATCTGTTGGAGCACAGGCCTACCTTGGCTGACACAAAAATGACCGACTCCTATCTACTGGGCTCTTGCCCTACCCTCAAAACTACCAGAGATCCGCAAAATAGTTGGAGAAGGTGCATTCACTGCTTCCCTATTCTCATCGAATAAACGACCCTCTTGTGGACCACCGGTTGCAAAGAAACATAACGGACTTGCCCCCTGAGGACAATCCCTGCTGACATGATCAATCATGGTACACTCGTATCACCCTAAACCCCTGGAATGGCAACCTCCATTGTGCATTTTCCCGCACACGCTACGTTGACCCCGACACTGTTGGCCTCTCAAACCTTGATCAGAAGACTTGGGTCTCTTTCCGGGACCCCCCACTATAGGCACCTGGTTTGATACCCTCTTTCCAAGGTGCTCTAAATCGATCTCCCGCTCTTGGGCTCTAGAAACCATATCATTCAAGGTCTCGAATCCTAAAATACTCATGAACTCCTTGATATCATCTCGCAGCATATCATAACATCTTACCTTCTTCATTTCCTCATCTACTGCATATTATGGTGCCAACAAAGCCCTCTCCCGGAATTGAGCAGTGATCTCTGCCATAGTCTCAATTGTCTGGTGGAGATCCAGAAACTCCCGCGCCAACTGTCGCACCTCAATCGACAGAGCAAACGCATCCTGGAACCTGGTCGAGAAGTCATCCCATGACATAGCATCAACAACATCATCACCCAACTCACTACCGACCTCTTCCCACCAATCTCGTGCCCTGTCCTACAATAGGCAGGAAGCATATCTGAACTTCGCCTCCTTGGGGCAAGAACTCATCCTGAACGCGTTAGCTATAACCACTAACCACCTCCTACTGGCACCGGGGTCCCTCTCCCCATAGAATGCAGGAGCTCCACGAGCACGAAATTCACGGAAAGAAAAAGTGTGAGCTCCAACGATAGTCATAACCTCAGCATGGAACGCTCCTAAACGCTCATCCAAGATATCCAAAAACCCTTCCTTGACCGAACCAAAAATCACATGAGTCTTCTCCGAAACACCGTGGGTAGTCTCCGGTGAGATGAATTTCCTCGCATCTACTTGCTAATCAGCTTGGTATACTTACCTGAGCCGGAACCAGAACCTAAACCTCCTTCCTGGAATCTCATCACCAAACTGAGATACAATAATGCAAAAGATCAAAACATACTCATGAATCCTCATCTCAAAGCTTCTTAGATTCTTCAAGACTCTCCCCGATTCGAGTAGGGATCATGTGCTTCCAATAGTACGGGCCCAATACTACCTTCCACACCAATCCTTACTTTCCTCATGAATCATCTTGAATCCTTTAAGTCACCCACTACACTGATGTACCCAAGCTCACTATACAACACAAGAAACCTACTGAAGCAATCCCTAGGCTCTCTTAGGTCCCCGACCTCACCCTGCGATCAACTGTTGAGGAAATCCCCATAATGTCAGTCATCCGCCTCATGAATACCATCATATTCACTTAGTAGCTGAATTCCATCATCTAATAGTTACATAAAGCACAAAGAAAGCAACATTCGTGAAATAACGCTCCAATTCATAGAACTATCATATACGTTTAACCCGCACACCATCACTTATGCTAGAAATTTCACCCTTACTGCCGGTTGCCTTATGCATGAAAATTATACACAGAACAGGATCAAATAGACTGTCGAGTAACAGACTCTACCCTAGAACCACAACGAAACAAGGGACATGAAATAAGGCTAAATCAATTATTCTAGGGCTATAAGATCCTAACCGTATACAATTTTTAAAGCATACACTTAGCAATTACTGATTCCAATAGATATCATGTAACTCATGGTCCCTGGTATGCATTTAAACTTATAATGTACTCATGTTTACATAGCAACTCGACGAGTTGGAAACCCCAAACTCAGCAAGTAGAGATTATTAGGACCGTTGGTTGAGAAACCTACTCGACAAGCTGGGAGGCCTGAATTCGACGAGTAGGTTGGCAGAAATGAAACCCTAATTTCTGGGGTTTGCACATTATTCAAACATTTTAAACCTTTCATGTTGGCCTCATTTCCAGCCTCCAAGTCCCAAAGCCTAAATCTCGAAAACCCTAAAGCCATTTAAGTGTTTGTGAGCTATTTTGAGTGTTTTGGTGTGTACTTGAAGCTATTGGAAGATGGAAGAGCTTAAAGACACAAGAAGGAGCATATAGATCCAGAATCCTTGCCTCATCCACGTCACTTTTCTGGTATAAAGCTTGAACCTTGCATTGTAGTTGATTTGATCTTCTTTTAGGGTTATTTTGCTTGTTTTGGTCCAAATTATATGATTCTTGGGATTTGGACATCCCAAGGGGGTTTACACTTCAAATATGAGGTCTTGAGGGGTTTTCATGGCATAAAGGTGCCAACTTTATGTCCATGGAAGTTCCATGCAACCTTTAGACCATCATTTTGGCCTTTTGGAGCTTCTAATGGTCATGCATCTAGAGAAAGTTGGGACTTTATGTGATCTTCTTGTCCCTAGAGTTCAGATCTATGACTTCATGGTCTATCTTGTAGTTTTGGTGATGGTTGGATAAGACTTTGGTCTTTTGGGTTAGGGTTTGAGCTTAATCCATTTAGGAAAGGTATTAATGGGTAAAGTTGGAAGCTTTACCCTTCCGGAGGCATTTCCAGTCGAGATCTAAAGTATAGGGTCTAGGTCTGAAGAGTAATGGCTTAATGAGTTAAAAAGGGGTTAACAGAGTGCAGAACTCGACGAGTTCATGAAGGAACTCGACGAGTTGAATGGAAGTGTCCCGATTCTATTGATAGGGAAGAACTCGACGAGTTCATGGAAGAACTCGATGAGTTGGCTCGCGAAATCATAATTTTGTGATTCATGGGAACTCGGCAAGTTGAAAGGGAAACTCAACAAGTTGAGTCAAATGGGAGTGTTGACTTTGACTTTGACTTTGACCTAGACTTTACTTTGACCATAGTTGACCCTAAAGGGTTATGGGTATGAAATGGTATTTAAGGGGTTGTTTTGATTCAGGGAGTGAGTAGAGCTGATTCCAGAGCAAAGACGTTTCATCTAGCATCCAACATTTGAGGTGAGGTTTCCTCTTGTTTGAATGGGTAGAAGGCACCCGTGTCGGACCGTATTTATGACAATATGTGTTCCGAACTATGGTCCGATGTCGGGCGGTGCTCGATGTATGTTTATATGTTTTCCGGATTACGATCCGATGTCGGGCGATGCCCAAGGAATGTTTGTATGCTTGATGTCTTCATGATTCTTACATTTGTCTGTATTTGTATGCTTCCAGATTATGGTACGATGTCGGGCGATGCCCGATGAATGTTTGTATGCTTTTCGTATTACGGTCCAATGTCGGACGAGGCATGAGGAATGTTTATATGCCTACGTCATGTGATTATTCTATGTGTATTTGTTGATATGTTTATATGTATACCGAGCTTTGCTCAATGTCGTGCGGGGCCCGATGTCGGACATTATCCAATGTTGGGTGGGGCCCGATGACTATGTGTATGGTATTTGGTAGTTTGGGGAGACTCACTAAGCTTCGTGCTTACAATTTTAAGTTTTGGTTTCAGGTACTTCCGGTAGCAAAGGGAAGAGCTCGGGATGACTACATTGCACACATCACGATGTTTTATCCTAGGATGTTTACTCTGATATATTGACATATGTTTTTGATATGGATACTTTGATCATGATGTTTTGAGATACTATGACTTATGTTTTGACAAAGGTTTTGATAACTATGGTTTTATTTAATAATTAAAAATGAAATTTTTGGTCATGAATTTTAGGATGTTTGAAGTTAGTATTAGACCCTTGGTTTGAGGGATTTGGGCACACTCTTGTGTGTGTGTCTAAACTCAAACCGAGGACTTGGTATGGAAATTTTCAAAAGAAAATCTTTTTTTAGAAAAAGGATTTCCAAAAAGAGAAAAGGGTGCGGTGCATGCAATTAGCGGATCTCAAGTAAGTTCTCCCAAATTACCCATACATGTTTGTTATGATATGATATGATTATGAGAACTGCATGCTAGATTATGGCTAAGGATCTACGTAGGATACCTTGTATGTCTGTTGTATGCGTATGAGAACTGCATGCTAGATTAGATCTAAGGATCTAGGAAGGATGCCTTGTATGCCTACTGTATGAGCTTATTGAACTACATGCTAGTACTGATTAGTCAGTGATATGATGGCCTATTTAGGATATGCCTGGTTTTGGTTACTCAATGCTCGAATGCTGCTTACTTTGTGCTTTTAGGAGTTCTAGTTATCTTTAATTAACTAGTAAATGAATACGTTAAGTTACATATTATGAGGACTAAATAATATCAGAAGGTTAGGTCTAGCCCTATTTCGCAGCTCTTGTCTGAGTCCAACCATTGTTGGGTAGGACCTATCATTCGAAGAATTACATGGTCTTAGTGATATGTAATGGTATTTGCGAGCTAGTTAGGGAGAGATAGCAGGGACTTCTTATGCAGTTGATGGTGGAGAGTGGGTGCGAGATTACCCTAGGGAAAGCCTATGATGAGATTAGCGAAAAGCAGTAGCAGTGAAAGGGACTTGGTGGAGTCAAGACAATTCTTGAGGAAAGTACGGATAGATGCGGAAGGTAGTATGGGTCCATAATACTGAAAGTAGAGGATCTGTACTCGAGTCAAGGAGAGCTAAGATGAATCCAGGGAACTTGTAGTATGTGTGATCCCTCGAGTTATGATGATTATCTTGATGTTTATTATGCTGTACTTTCAGTATGGTGACGCTACGCACTAGACTAGTTGGCAATTTTGGCGCCAGCGAGGGATCAGGCTCGGGCTTTGGAGCCTGGCAACTCGATGAATAGATGAAAGAGTTTATTCATCTGAGATTACACACAATATTATGGACCGGACTCATGTGCTCTTTGGTACGGCCAAAGAGGGTATTTTGGAGATTCTTGACGAGAGGTTGGGTGCGTTCCGCACCGAGATGGCGGCCATGATGGGGGCACGCACGTTGACATTCAGGGAGTTCAAAGCTTGTGGAGCTCCAAACTATCATGGGGCTAGGGACCCCATTGCTAGCAGCAGGTGGTTGGCTGACGTTGCCAACGCCTTTTGTACTAGCCGATGTCCCGAGGGGGACAAGGTCTGCCTTGCTTCCTGTCTCCTAAAGGACATAGCACGTGACTGGTGGGAAAAGGTTGGACATGTTATTGGAGATGATGTCGCCATTTATGCGATAACTTGGAGTGATTTCTCAACCAGTTTCAGGGCCGAATTTGCACCAGTGATTGAGGTGCAGGAGCTAGCACGGGAGTTCTAGGATCTCCAACAGACTATTGAGACGGTGACTGAAATCATCGGTATGTTCAAGGAGAGGGCCCTTCTTGTTCTGCAATATTTGGCGGACGAGGAAATGATGAAGGCCAGGTACCATGAGATGCTGCGGAGTGATATCCACCAGTTTATGAGCCGATCCAACTGCAAGACACTAGAAGGTATGATTGCGAGGGCTCGAGAGAGGGAGTTGGATTTAGAGATGGAGAGGAAGAGGAAACCAGATGGGGTTCAGACAGGGAGTTTAGGAAAGAAGCCCAAGGTATCAGATCACAGATCGAGGAGCCAATAGGGCCACAACCGTTGTGGCAAGTACAACAAGATGCACGAGGGGGCGTACAGGGCGGGTAGTTCGGGTTGCTTTAAGTGTGGCTGAACTGGTCATGTCAGCAGGGATTATACTGCTACCACCACCACGGCAATATCTGATCTGATTTGCTTTCAGTGCAGTCAGAGGGGTCACAAGAGGTCCCAGTGTCAGAATTTAGCAGCAGCAGGACAGGCGGCAGAACCCGCTCCTACTACATTAAGGAATAGCGACGACAGTCAGGGCCGGACGGAGGCGCCTGTGGCGAAGAGAAGGTCCTTCCAGCTGACAGCAGAGGAGGCACGTATAGCACCCAATGTTGTGACGGGTATGCATATTCTCCTTATCTCTTTATTTATATTGACTTTTTGCTTATATTTATGTGTTTTGTTATTGGATCATTCTTAGTGAACGGTATATCTGCTTTGGTATTATTCAATTCGAGGCTACCCAATATTTTGTATCGCTCGCGCTTAGCAAGCGATTTGTTGGAGCTCCAGGAGATCTAAACTGTCCCCTTTATGTAGAGATTGTGGGTGATAGGAACGTTCGGATTGCGAGGGTTCATCGGCTATGTACATTGTAGTTGTTCGATGAGCAGTTTTCCGTGGATTTAGTCCCTATTCCCCTACGAGGGAGTAAAGTTATCATGGGTATGGACTGGTTGAGCCCCAACGGGGCAGTGATTGAATGCGAACAGTAGCTAGTACGAGTTCGGACCCCAAGTGGGGGAGGCTTGGTGATTCAGGGTGAGAGGCTGCAGTGTGGACCGACTTTATGCTCAACAGCGAGGGCAAGATGCCACCTACAGTTGGGTTACGCAGGTTATGTCGCCTATGTCATGGACACCCGAGATAAGGGTAAGGCGATTGTGGATGATGTACCGATCATATGGGAGTACCCGGACGTGTTCCCAGAGGATCTGCCTGCGGTACCTCCGGAGAGGCAGGTGGAGTTCAAGATTGACCTAGTTCCTGGTGCGACTCGCCGAGTCATATGAACAACTCGACGAGTTGTTCTTGAGCTAAGAAGATTGCCTTGGACTCGCCGAGTTGTATGAACAACTCGTCGAGTCCCTCCATTACTGAGTCTGCCCTCCAACTCACTGAGTCCACTCTACTACTCACAGGCTCCCACTCGACATCACTCAAAAGGGGAAAAACGGGACTCGCGACTTGACTTGCCGAGTCGTTCTTCCGACTCGTCGAGTCACATCCATGCAGCTACTCTAAACTCGATTCTGCTTGAATCCAGCGTCTAAAACTTATAGATCCGGGCTTCCTTAGTTCGATTAGCACGTAAAGATTCTATCTTTACGTGCCCATAAGCGACCAAGAAGATAATAAGGCTCAAAAAGCATAATAAAGGCTAGATCTAGGGTTCTTATGCAAAGCATCTTCAAAAAGGCAATAGATCCGGGCTCTACAACTCCTAAATGAACAGATCTAGGGATATCTCGACCTATTAAGGCATCCATACAACTATAAGGTTTGGAAAATACATCAAACTAGCCCTAGAAGTGTTCTAATGGAGGTCTAAAGCATAAAACAGAAGGAATCCGAGAAATACCTCAATGAACTCTGATTTTGCCCTTGGATCTTTGCTCTACACCTCTTCTCTTTGTTCCTTTCTTCTTCTTCTTCTTCAAGCCTTCAAATTCCACACAAAAACACTTAAAACAATCAAGGGATGGATTAGGGTTTTCTCACAGCTCTCTGAGGGTGAAGGAGGCGAGTTTGGGGCACATAACATTGCTTAAATAGTGAGCATCCCGGGGATTTAGGGTTTCTTCTTGGCAGGCAGACTCGTCGAGTCGCCGACTAACACGTGCTCAAAAACTCGACCCTACTCGACGAGTCAGGCCATAGACTCGCCGAGTCCCTCAATAAAACTTCTAAATAAATGCCACGGAAGCAACATACCAGAGACGGGGCGTTACAATTCTCCCCCACTTGTCTCAGACTTCGTCCTTGAAGTCTGCTACGGCTGAATCTGCAAATAACTCCGGGTAGTGCTCTCTCATTTCTTCCTCAGCCTCCCACGTCCACTCAGACCCCTTCCGGTGCTGCCACTGCACCTTCACTAACTGAATTGCCTTGTTCCTCAAGGTCTTTGTCTTCCAGTCCAGAATCGCGACCGGCCTCTCAATATAATTCAGGCTGCTATCAACCTGAATATCCTCTAAGGGAACAACTGCTGACTCATCCACCAAACACTTCCTCAACTGAGACACATGGAAAGTGTTGTGGATCTGGCTAAGCTCTACATGAAGATCCAACCGATAAGAAACCCGACCCACTCGGGGCAAAACCCTGAAAGGACCAATGAACCTGGGGCCCAACTTGCCCCTCTTCCGAAACCTGATGACACCCTTCCAGGGTGAGACCTTCAGAAGGACCATATCGCCCACCCGGAACTCCAAGTCTGAACGCCTCCTGTCGGCGTAGCTCTTCTGCCGACTCTGCGCAGTCTACAGTCTACTACGGACCTGTTGAATCAACTCGGTCGTCTTGAGCACCACCTCTGTGCTCCCAACGACTCGCTGACCGACCTCGCCCCAACAAATCGGGGTCCTACACTTCCTCCCATAAAGCATCTCAAAGGGAGGTCGATCAATGCTCGCATGATAACTGTTGTTATACGAAAATTCCGCTAATGGAAGATACGTATCCCAACTGCCACCGAAGTCTAGAACACATGCCCTGAGCATGTCCTCGAGAGTCTGAATCGTCCTCTCGCTCTGCCCGTCCGTCCGAGGGTGCAAAGCGGTGCTGAAATGGAGACAAGTACCCATCTCGTCGTGAAACCGCTTCAAGAATCTGGATGTAAAACGGACATCTCGGTCTGACACCACCGATACCGGCACTCCATGACGTGCCACGATCTCACGCACATAGATATCGGCTAACTTTTCTGCCGATATACTCTCCTGGATCGGGATAAAATGAGCACTCTTCGTCAACCGATCCACTACTACCCATATCGAATCTACTCCTCATGCAGTCCTGGGAAGCTTGGTGACAAAATCCATGGTGATGTCCTCCCATTTCCACACGGGAATGTCTAACGGCTGCATCTTGCCGTGAGGCCTCTGGTGCTCCGCCTTGACCTTCCTGCAGGTCAGGCATCTCTCAACATACCAAGCGACATCCCGCTTCATGCAGGGCCACCAATAATCGGGTCGAAGATCTCTATACATCTTCGCCGCCCCTGGGTGGATAGAAAATCGAGACTTATGAGCCTCATCCATCAACACCTGCCGTACCCCACCCCAGTACGGTACCCACACTCTCCCATGAAGTGTCAGCAATCCCCGACTGTCATAATCAAACGAAGCTACTCGGCCCACTATCCTTTCACACTTTTGCCTCTCCTCCTTGAGGCCCTCACCCTGAGCCTCCTTGATCCGCTCCAACAACGGAGTAATCACTGTCATCCTCAAACACAAATCTCTGATAGGGGCTGCCGACACTTTGCGGCTTAGGGCGTCGGCCACCACATTGGCCTTCCCTGGATGGTAAAGGATCTCACAATCATAATCCTTCAGCACATCCAACCGCCTCCTCTGCCTCATGTTCAGACTCGGCTGATCCATAAGGTACCTCAAACTCTTGTGATCCGTGTAGATAGTACAACAGACCCCATAAAGATAATGCCTCCAAATCTTGAGGGCAAACACAACCGCCCCCAGCTCTAAATCATGGGTAGGATAGTTAGCCTCGTGAGGCTTCAACTGCCTCGAGGCGTAAGCTATCACATGGCCTCGCTGCATCAACACTGCTCCCATACCTGTGATTGAGGCATCACAGTAGACTACGAAGTCCTCTACTCCCTCTGGCAAGGTAAGGATCAGAGCTTCGCACAATCTCTACCTGACGGTCTCGAACGCTGCCTGCTATCTTGGAGAAATCCTGAATGAACCTCCGGTAATACCCTGCCAACCCTAGGAAGCTCCGAATCTCGGATGGAGACTTCGGGACCTCCCACTGCATCACGACCTCTATCTTGGCCGGATCCACCAAAATACCCTTCTGGTTGACTAGGTGACCAAGGAACTGCACCTCGCGCAACCAGAA
Source organism: Lactuca sativa (assembly GCF_002870075.4). Taxonomy (NCBI): domain Eukaryota; kingdom Viridiplantae; phylum Streptophyta; class Magnoliopsida; order Asterales; family Asteraceae; genus Lactuca; species Lactuca sativa. Next base: position 134,261,648 of record NC_056630.2, on the reverse strand, counting down.
GTCACACTTGGAGAACTTTGCGAAAATTTTCTCCCTCCTCAAAACTTCTAGCACCTCCTTCAGGTGCTCCTCGTGCTGCTCCTGCGTCTTGGAATATACCAAGATATCATCTATGAATACTATCACTGACCGATCCAGCATCGGCCTGCACACGCGATTCATGAGATCCATGAACGCGGTTGGGGCATTGGTGAGACCAAATGGCATCACCACAAACTCATAATGACCATACCTGGTCCTGAAAGCAGTCTTCTGCACATCCTCATCCCTAACCCGCATCTGATGATACCCGGAGCGTAGATCGATCTTGGAGAACCAAGACGCTCTCTGAAGCTGGTCAAACAAATCATCTATCCTCGGAAGTGGGTAACGGTTCTTCACCGTTACCTTATTCAACTCCCGGTAATCTATACACATACGATGCGACCCATCCTTCTTCCTCACAAACAGGATCGGCGCTCCCCAAGGCGAACTGCTCGGCCGAATGAAACCCTTGTCTAGCAGCTCCTGCAGCTGCGTAGACAACTCCTGCATCTCAGGGGGAGCTAGGCGATACAGTGCCTTGGTTATCGGAGCCGCACCCGGAATCAGGTCGATCTTAAACTCAACCTGCCTCTCAGGAGGTATTCCCGGTAAATCCTCGGGAAATACATCCGGGAAGTCTCGCACTATCGGAACATCATCAACTGTCGTCTTGCCCTTCTCCCTGGCATCCAAGACATAAGCTACATAACCAGCGCAACCCTGCTGAAAATAGCGCCTTGCCCTTGCGGCGGAACAAAAGGTCGGTCCGCGCTGTGGCCTCTCGCCCTGAATCACTAACTCTCCCCTACTGGGAGTGCGAACCCTCACTAGATGAAGCTCACAATCAATCACCGCCCCATTGGGACTTAGCCAATCCATGCCTACAATAACCTTATTCCCTCGCAGGGGAATAGAAACCAGGTCCACCGAAAACTGCTTGTCAAACAACTGAAGAGAACACCCTTTATGCACTCTGGCGACCCTCACAGTCCTGTCATCTGCTATCTCAACCTCTAGTGGAAAATCCAGCTCCCCTGGAGCTCTGCTAAATCTCTTGCTAAGCGCAAGCGATACGAATGATCGGGTAGCCCCCGAATCGAATAATACCATAGCAAAAATGTCGTTCACAGAGAACGACCCTATATAAAGCATACAATCATAAGCAATAATCAATCAATAATAATATAGAGATGAAGGGAAAATACATACCCGTCACCACATCAGGAGTCGCTCGCGCCTCCTCTGCTGTCATCTGAAACGCCCTACTCTTCGCCACTGGCGCCTCGGCTCGGCCCTGCCGGCCATCTGTAATCCTCAAAGTAGCAGGGGTAGGTGCATCCACCTTCCCTACTGCAGCTAAACTCGGACACTGGGACTTTTTATGTCCCCTCTGATTGCACTGAAGCAAATCAGATCTGATGCTGCAACGGCAGTAGCAGGGGCCGTACAATCCCTGCTCAAATGCCCAGTCCGACCGCACTTGTAGCAATCGGAACTCCCTGCCTTGCACACCCCTTCGTGCAATCTCCCACACTTGCCATATCGACCATGGCTCTGCTGACTCCTGGATCTGTGATCAGAACCCTTGGGCTTTTTTCCCGAACTGCCTGAACCCGAAACCGCCTCTGGTTTCCTCTTCTTCTCCATCTCGAGATCAATCTCCCTCTCCCGAGCCCTAGCAATCATGTCATCCAGCGTTTTACAGCTGGACCTGCTCACAAACTGGCGGATATCGCTCCGCAACATCTCATGATAACGGGCCTTCTTCATCTCCTCATCGGCTGCATATTGAGGAACAAGAAGAGCCCTCTCCCAGAACTTGGCGGTGATCTCCGCCACGGTCTCTGTAGTCTGGGTGAGGTCCTGAAACTCTCTGGCTAACTGCTGCACCTCAATAACTGGTGCAAACTCCGCCCTGAACCTGGTAGAGAAATCAGCCCAGGTCATGGCATCCAACGCTGCATCATCTCCAATGGTATGTCCGACCTCCTCCCACCAATCCCGTGCCCTGTCCTTCAGAAGACAGGACGCCAAACTGACCTTGTCCCCCTCGGGACACCTGCTAGTGCAGAACGCGTTGGCCACATCCGCCAACCATCTAGTACTCGCTATGGGGTCCCACGCCCCGTGATAGTCTGGAGCTCCACATGCCCTGAACTCCCTGAATGTAAGTGTACGCGACCCCATCATGGCCGCCACCTCGGCACGGAAGGTGCCCAATCTCTCATCCATCAGCTCTAGGATACCCTCCTTGATCGAACCGAAGATCACAGGAGTCTGCTCTAAAATGATACGAGTAATCTCTGAAGAAAGAAACTCTCTGGTCTGCTCATCCATGCGCTCGTTCCCCGAGCCTGATCCTGGTCCCTCCCCGGCACCTCCACTGCCGGCTGCTGGCCTTGAATGCAAAACCACTATTCTGAAACACATCATAGCAACATCAGAAAACTGAAATATCTCAAGGGATCATTGATACTACTACTAGCTTCCTGGTCTTGTCTCGGCCTTCCTTGATTCGAGTACGGATCCTCTGCTTTCAGTAGTACGGGCCCATACTAACTTCCACATCTATCCGTACTTTCCTCAAGAACTGCCTTGACTCCCCCAAGTCACTTCTACTACTACTGATCTCTGCTACTCTCATCCTAGGCTTGCCCTAGGGAAATCTCTGACTCCACTCAAACTAGTCCTCAGTTGCTGAAGGCCTCCTTGTAATGCTACTTAGCCGTCACCTGAATACCATCACATATGAGGAGGCTCGGATAATCCTTCAAGTAAAAGGCTCGTCCCTATAACGGTTAGACTCAGACAAGAGCTGCGCAATAGGGCCAAATCCAATACTCTGAGATTATTCAACCCTGATTACATGTGACGTGGCGTATTCATCTAACGGCTAACTCTCATCACCAAGAGTTCTACAAAGCACGAAGCAAGCAGCATTCGGACACCGGAAACTACTCAAGCAAATCTACTCCCATAACGAGAAACTACACTAGCATACAATGCTAAGCTCGCGCTACCAGGCATAACCTAAACAGGCTATCCTACTGCTGTCTACTCAATACTAGCATGCAATTCTCATAAAGTTGTAACACATATAGCAGGCACATAAGGCATCCTCCTAGATCCTTAGTCCTATACTAGCATGCTGTTCTACGGAAACTGGAACAATTAATCATAATAATAAAACTTGTATAGGTAATTTGGGAGTACTTACTTGAGCTCGGCTGATCGCATGCACCACACCCTTATCTTGTTTAAACATTCTTTTCTTTCTAAGTGCTTTTCAAAATTTCATTCGAAAACATTTTTCTTTTTGAAAATCTTTTTATCTTTCCCTTAGTTTGAGTTCAGATGCACCTGGAGGTGTATCCGAATCCCTCAAACCAGGGCTCTGATACCAACTTGAAACAACCCAAAAATACGACCCAAAAATTTCAATTTTTATCATATCAAAAACATGAAACCAAGTATCACATAACAAAATCATACGTTGCGTGTTTCAAAAACTATGATAAAATACTGAGAGAAAGAAAACTGTATCACAACTGTATCCAAACATATCAACTAACGGAATCAACTCCCAGGACAAAAACTAAAGTTGTGGTGTGTGTGATGCCATCATCCCGAGCTCTTCCCTTTGCTTGCGAAAGTACCTGAAACCAAAACTGAAACTGTAAGAACGAAGCTTAGTGAGCTCCCCCAAACTACCACATACCATACAATACATATAAAGCACATACTGGGCCTTGCCCACTGCATCGGACCGAAGTCCGGAACTAGCTGCATCGGACCGAAGTCCGGAACTAACTGCATCGGACCGAAGTCCGGAACTGACTGCATCAGACCGAAGTCCGGAACTAACTGCATCGGACCGAAGTCCGGAACTGACTGGGACCTTGTCCCCTGCATCGGACCGAAGTCCGAAACTGGCTGATCATGGCATAGCATAACACATATCAACTAATATAAACACATATACTGCATACTGCATCGGAACAGAGTCCGGAACACATAACACAAACATACTTGAATCACAAAGACATCAAGCACTCTAACTACTGCATCGGACTAAAGTCCGGGACTATTGCTAACTAAACGGGCCAGCATTGTGGCCGTAGACCCGTTCCTACTGGAAGGAAACTCACCTCGTGAACTGGCTGCTGTGTGAATGGCTCTGGAAGCTAACTGCTGCTGCTTCGGTATCTCCCCGGCTACAAATCCATAAACACACTCAATCAAATGCTAATCACTGCACTGGGGTAAAATGACTCTTTTACCCTTGGTCAAAGTCAACCCTCCCGGTCAAAGTCAACCCACAGTTGACCTGACTCACCGAGTTGGGCCGCCAACTCGCCGAGTCTCTAGTCTCACTTCTCAGCCCTACTTGTGGCTACTCGTCGAGTATGGCATCGACTCGACGAGTACCCTCTCGATCCAAGAACTCAGACAATCTGCATCCGACTCGCCGAGTCATATGAACAACTCGACGAGTTGTTCTTGAGCTAAGAAGATTGCCTTGGACTCGCCGAGTTGTATGAACAACTCGTCGAGTCCCTCCATTACTGAGTCTGCCCTCCAACTCACTGAGTCCACTCTACTACTCACAGGCTCCCACTCGACATCACTCAAAAGGGGAAAAACGGGACTCGCGACTTGACTCGCCGAGTCATTCTTCCGACTCGCCGAGTCACATCCATGCAGCTACTCTAAACTCGATTCTGCTTGAATCCAGCGTCTAAAACTTATAGATCTGGGCTTCCTTAGTTCGATTAGCACGTAAAGATTCTATCTTTACGTGCCCATAAGCGACCAAGAAGATAATAAGGCTCAAAAAGCATAATAAAGGCTAGATCTAGGGTTCTTATGCAAAGCATCTTCAAAAAGGCAATAGATTCGGGCTCTACAACTCCTAAATGAACAGATCTAGGGATATCTCGACCTATTAAGGCATCCATACAACTATAAGGTTTGGAAAATACATCAAACTAGCCCTAGAAGTGTTCTAATGGAGGTCTAAAGCATAAAACAGAAGGAATCCGAGAAATACCTCAATGAACTCTGATTTTGCCCTTGGATCTTTGCTCTACACTTCTTCTCTTTGTTCCTTTCTTCTTCTTCTTCTTCTTCAAGCCTTCAAAATCCACACAAAAACACTTAAAACAATCAAGGGATGGATTAGGGTTTTCTCACAGCTCTCTGAGGGTGAAGGAGGCGATTTTGGGGAACATAACATTGCTTAAATAGTGAGCAACCCGGGGATTTAGGGTTTCTTCCTGGCAGGCAGACTCGCTGAGTCCCGAATATGGACTCGCCGAGTCGCCGACTAACACGTGCTCGAAAACTCGACCCTACTCGACGAGTCAGGCCATAGACTCGCCGAGTCCCTCAATAAAACTTCTAAATAAATGCCACGGAAGCAACATACCAGAGACGGGGTGTTACACCAATGCTCATGTTGTGTTCATGGATCTCATGAACCGCATGTGCAGACCGATGTTGGACCGGTCTGTGATAGTTTTCATCGAATACATATTGGTTTACTCCAAGACTCATGAGCAGCACCTAAGAAAGGTGTTGGAGACACTAAAGAGGGAGAGACTTTTCAAAAATTTCTCCAAGTGTGAGCTCTGGTTACGCGAGGTGCAGTTTCTAGTGCACCTTGTCAACCAGAAGGGTATTCTGGTCGATCCGGCAAACGTAGAGGCCGCGATGAGATGGGAGTTTCTGAGGTCTCCAGCCGAGATTCAGATTTTTCTTGGTCTGGCGGGTTATTATCAGAGATTCATTCAGTATTTCTCCAAGATTGTTGTTCCATTGAACCGACTGACCAAGAATTCGGTGGCATTTCGTTGGAGGCATGAGTAGCAGACAACTTTCGAGACTCTCAGACGGCGGTTATGTGAGGCATCGATTCTGAATTTGCCGGAGGGCGTCGATGATTTCATGGTTGTGACGCTTCGATCACGGGCATGGGTGCAATGGTGATGCAGCGGGGTTGCATGACAGTGTATGCTTTGAGGTAGTTGAAGCCTCATGAGGCGAATTACCTGACGCACGGTTTGGAGCTGGGGGCTGTGGTTTTCGACCTCAAGATTTGGTGACACTACCTCTATGGGGTTCGTTGTACCATTTACACGGACCACAAGACTCCAAGGCATCTGATGGACCAGCCGAATCTGAACATGAGGCAGCGTCGGTGGTTAGATGTGGTGAAGGACTATGATTGTGAGATCCTCTACCACCAAGGAAAGGCCAATGTGGTAGGTGATGCTCTCAGCAGTAAGGTGGTTGTAGCTCCGATACGATATATATGCTTAAGGATGACAGTGATTACTCCATTGTTGGAACGGATTTGGGAGGCTCGGGTTTAGGGTATGAAGGAGTAGCGCCAGAAGTGTGAGCATATCATAGGTCAGGTGGCTTCATTTTATTATGACAGTTGTGGGTTGTTAACCCTGCATCAGAGGGTCTAGGTTCATTACTAGGGCGGTGTACGCCAGGTTCTGATGGAGGAGGCTCACAAGTCGAGATTCTCCATTCATCGGGGGCAATGAAGATGTATCGGGATCTTCGCCATATTTATTGGTGGCCCTGCATGAAGAGGGACAAAGCTTGGTATGTGGAGCGATGCTTGACTTGTAGGAAAGTCAAGGTTGAGCACCAACGACCTCACGACAAGATGCAACCAATGGAGATTCCCGTGTGGAAATGGGAAGACATCACTATGGATTTCATCACAAAGCTTCCCAGGATCGCACTTGGAGTGGATTATATTTGGGTCATTGTGGATCGGTTGATCAAGAGTGCACATTTGATCCTGATCCAGGAGAGTATATCATTTGAGAGGCTAGCCGAGATCTATGTATGTGAGGTGGTGGCACGTCATAGAGTGCCTGTTTTGGTTGTGTCAGACCGAGATGTTCGTTTCACTTCCAGATTTTGGAAGCAGTTTCATGACAAGATGTGTACTCGTCTTAACTTCAGTAAAACTTTTCACCCTCAGACGGATGGGCAGAGTGAGAGGACAATTCAGACTCTATAGGACATGTTGCGTGCGTGCGTATTGGATTTTAGTGGGAGTTGGTATACGTATCTTCCGTTGGCTGAATTTTCGTATAAAAACAGTTATCATGCTAGCATAGATCGACCTCCCTTCGAGATGCTCTACAGGAGGAAGTGTAGGACCCCAATTTGTTGGGATGAGGTCGGTCAGAGAGTCATGGGGAGTACTGAAGTGGTACTCAAGACTACCGAGATGATCCAGCAGGTCCGAAGCAGGCTCCAGACTGCTCAAAGCTGGCAAAAGAGCTACGACGAAAAGCGCCGGTCGGACCTGGAGTTTTAGGTGGGGGATATGGTTCTCCTGAAGGTTTCACCTTGGAAAGGTGTCTACCAATTCAAGAAGTGAGGCAAGCTGGGTCCCAGGTACATCGGTCCATTCAAGGTTTTGACTTGGGTGGGCCGTGTAGCTTATCGACTTGATCTTCCAGCCGAGTTTAGTCAGATCCACAATACATTCCATGTCTCCTAGCTGCGGAAGTGCTTAATGGATGATTCCGCAGTTGTGCCTTTGGAGGATATTCAGGTGGACGACTACCTGAACTACTTTGAGAGGCCAGTAGCGATTCTGGATCGGAAGACGAAAACCTTGAGGAACAAGGTTGTATAGTTGGTGAAGGTACAGTGGATGCACCGCAAAGGGTCAGAGTGGACTTAGGAGCCATATGAGGAGTTGAGAGAGCGTTATCCAGAGTTATTTGAGACAGTAGACTTCGAGGACGAAGTCTAAGACAAGTGGGGGATAATTATAACACTTGGTTCCTGGTATGTATTTGAACTTATAATTTATTCATGTTTACAGAGCAACTCGATGAGTTGGAAGCCCCACACCCGGCGACTAAAGATTATTAGGACCACGAGTTGAGAAACCTACTCGGCGAGTTGGGAGGCCTCAACTTGACGAGTAGGTTAGCAGAAATGAAACCCTAATTTCCGAGGTTTGCACCCTATTTAAACGTTTTAAACCTTTCATGCTGGCCTCTTTTCCAACCTCCAAGTCCTAAAGCCTACATCTCGAAAACCCTAAAGCCATTTGAGTGTTTGTGAGATATTTTTGAGTGTTTTGGTGTGTACTTGAAGCTATTGGAAGAAGGAAGAGCTTAGAGACACAAGAAGGAGCATATAGATCCAGAATCCTTGCCTCATCCACGTCACTTTTCTGGTATAAAGCTTGAACCTTGCCTTGTAGTTGATTAAATCTTCTTTTAGGGTTATTTTTGCTTGTTTTTGGTCCAAATGATATGTTTCTTGGGAGTTGGACGTCCTAAGGGGGTTTACACTTCAGATATGAGGTCTTGAGGGGTTTTCATGGCATAAAGGCGACAACTTTATGGCCATTTGAGGTGAGTTTTCTTCCTATTTGAGGTGAGTTTTCCTCCTGTTTGAATGGGTCGAAGGCACCCGTGTCGGCCCGTATTTATGACAGTATGTGTACCGAACTATGGTCTGATGTCAGGCGGTGCTCGATGTACGTTTATATGTTTTCCGGATTACAATCCGATGTCGGGTGATGCCCAAGGAGTGTTTGTATGCTTGATGTCTTCATGATTCTTACATGTGTTTCTATTTGTATGCTTCCGGATTACGGTCTGATGCCGGGAGATGCCTGAGGAATGTTTGTATGCTTTTTTGATTAAGGTCCGATGTCGAGCGGGGCCCGAGGAATGTTTATATGCTTATGTTATGTGATTATTCTATGTATATTTGTTGTATGTTTATATGTATACCGAGTTCTGCTCGATGTCGGGCGGGGCCCGATGCCAGACATTGTCCGATGTCAGGCGAGGCCCATGATATGTTATTATGTGATTATATGACTATGTGTATGGTATGTGGTAGTTTGGGGAGACTCACTAAGCTTCGTTCTTATAATTTTCAGTTTTGGTTTCAGGTACTTCCGGTAGCAAAGGGAAGAGCTCGGGATGACTGTATTCCACACACCACAATGTTTTAGCTTGGGATGTTTACTCTGATATATTGACATATGTTTTTGATATGGATACTCTGATCATGATGTTTTGAGATACTATGACTTATGTTTTGACAAATGTTTTGATAACTATGGTTTTATTTAATAATTAAAAATGAAATTTTTGGTAATGAATTTTGGGATGTTTCATATCCCCTTCTCAACATAACATCCAATTCACCTAATGCAACAAAGTATCACATATCAGGCCAAACTACCACGAACCAATCAACGCTAGCATGCAAGTCAACCAACTCATACAATATATATACAAAGGCATCCTTCTTAGCATTTTATCATGCAAGAATTGAGGAGATCCTTAGCTCTAACTAACATGCAATTCACAGAATCATAAACCAAATCATAACATAAAACATGTATGGGTATTGTAACACTCGTGTTTCTAGCCTAGGCATTTATATTGAGTTGATAGTCTAGGTTAACCTTTGTAACTCATTTTGAAGAAATGAAAAGCAATTATGTGAATATTATGTGAATTATGCGTTTTATGCTTAATTATTAGGGCTTAATTAATTAAGAATAAAAATAAGCGTCAAAATTAAAGTGTAAGATAAGCCTGATATCTTTACATAAAGTTGTAGTGGTCGAAACAAGGATTTCGGGGATATAAAGAATACCAAAATCCGAGTTATAACGAAGAAGTTATGACCTGTCGAAGTTTCGCGACAAAACCGACACGGTGCTGAATGTCGTAAAAAGTGAGTTTTCGATAAACTACTTTTTACCCTTAGTAATCTAAACGAAAGTCGTATTATTCGTTAAACCGAGAAGTTCGACAAAAAGAACGCCCAAATCTGACTTCGTATGAGGAAATTATGATTTTTCGAAGTTTCAGCTTAGTAGTAGACATCTAAAAACTCAAATTGGAGATCGAGCGATTTTTAGCCGACACAGCCTAAACGAGAATTGAAGGTCTCGTCATTAGGAGCACAACGGTAAAAAGTCTGACGAAAACGGACATCGGATGAAGAAGTTATGAATTTTTAACGGATTTTCTGTCCCGGTCTGTTAAAAATAATAATATAAAATTTAAAATCAAAATTAGCCGACGAAGTCTAAACAGAAGTTGTAGAGCGTAACTTTAGCTACGCGTGCATATAAAGAACGTCAAAATCGGAGCTCGTATGCGAAAGTTATGGATTTTAGAAGTTTTGGCGCGAAAATTGAGAAAATTCGCATAGTCACACTTTGCCACGTCACCCTCGCCTCGCATGCGCCACATGTCCTGCTGAGTCACCCGAGCTGCTGAGTCATCCGAGCACCTGGCCTTATCCGAAGCAGTCCAATCAGCGAGTGCCACCGAGACCCTCACATATGCTGACCACCTGCGCATCGGACACACGCCTCGGTCCAATCACAGACTGCCAGCGAGCCCTCGCATGCGCAGACCATGTGCGAGCCACCCCCCTGCGAAGCCTCTCATTCGTCGGATCAGAAGAATCTCAGCCCTTGGATCAGAACTTCGGACCCTATAAATAGAAGGGTACCTGCGAAGGCTCTCGATTACTTTTGGAGTTTTGCCATATTTAGCCCCTCTCTTCATATTTTCTTCATCTTAGAACCCCCCAAAGCCCCGGTATTGATTGTAAAGCCCGGAATACGCCACGAAGTGCCCGAGAAGCCCGGAAAATTTATTTTTTCGGTTTCGAAGCCCGACTTTTACAAAGCCCGGTTTCTCAATAAAACTCTCGGTTTTATTAGAAACGAACGTTTTAGGAAACGAATTGCTGCCCGATTATCATCAAATCAAGTGAGTGTATAGTCACTTTCATTTTACACATAGATATGAAGTATTTACCTTATAATACGTGCTATGTGTAAATATATTAATTGTTTATTTGAGGTGACTGTTGAGTTGACGTTTTATACAAGTTTTAAACTGTATAAGTATTTTTATCTACAAATATGTTGGGTAGAACATGGGTAGATAGTGATGTGTGATAAAATAAAATTTGAGGAGAGGCCTCGATGAGTTTTGAGATCCAGTCATCTAGCGGAGTTTGGATGATGACCATGGACTTTCTAGACAGTACAGTGGGAAACATTAGCAGGTCCGCAACCTGTAGGTGTTAATGAACCGAGAGTGTCCATTCGCTATACTCCATCCCCCTCATGGTTGCCTTTAGGACATGTATGCCTAGGGAAACCCCTTAGCAGTAGTGTCCATCCCGATGATATTCTTTAGGCTAGGTCCCTTGTGATAAGTGTTTAGGGACATAAAGTAAGGATAACGGGAATGGGTAATCAGGGTTATTCTTGATTGATGAACTTAGTAAGTTTATTATTATTGTGGGTACGTTGAGTTCGCCACGAATTCCTATATATCCCTCCTCAAAATGCTCAGATATCGGACCATACGTGCCTGCTCGGAGGACACGTGCTCTGGGCAGAACATCGCCTGCTCATGGAACATCCTCGTAATCACTGTGACAGACTCAGTACCCTGCTTGAGGGTCAAAAACTCTTGGGCCAAACGCTCCCTCTCCACCTGGGGAACGTACTCGTCTCGAAACATAGTAGTGAACCTCTCCAAGGTCACTGCAGCAAGCTCAGCAGGCATATATTGCGCCGTCACAAACTTCCACCAGTCCTTCGCTCCCAAGCAAAGCTGGTTCAGCGCGAACCAGACTCTCAAATGCTCAGGAGATGAGCAAGTAAAGAAACACCCCTCAATGTCTGAAATCCACCTCATCGCTGCAATCGGGTCCTGGGTCCCATCAAACTCTGGTGGTGTTGTGTTGCTGAACTCCCGGAACAACAACGCATCACCACCTTGCGGTCTAACCACAGCAACAACTGCAGTGGCCGCAACAATAGCAGCTTCAGAAAGAGCAGCGTATCTCTCGTCAAATGTCTCTATCAGGGTGGTCTTGATAGACCCGAACATCTCTGGAATCTCAGCGCGGATGGCAGCAGCCACCTCATCATGAATCATCTGGCGGAGCTCCTCGTCGCTCACACCCCCTCCACTAGTCCCTGGTCTGTGGCGCGTTCCCACCATGATACCTCTCTCAAATACAACACAAGATATCAAGGACTCGCTCGAGCGTGCACACACTCGATACCCACAATCCTACTTGGTTTCTGGTGCCCTAAGGATTCTTACTTGGGTTGCGCATTGACTCGGTGCCTTCGGTAGTACGGGCCCAATACTACCGACCACACCGACTCAGCACTCATTACAAGTCCTCCTCCCAGAGTCCCAAATTTCCAAGCACTCTACTCTATTAAATCATGTGCTACTCACTAGCAGATATCTCATAAGCACCTCGCTGTTATCTAAACACTCTCAAACATTTCTAGCAGCAAAACCCCTAGACTAAGGCATCATATATCAGGCCACTCTAGTCCTAATAAGAATACCTAGTCTACTCTAGCATGCATATCATAATTCGTCATATAGCATAATATAACATATCTGATAGCACTTATTGTAAGGGTATTTTGGGAACTCAACGTTCGGGCGTTGGCTGATCGTACACACAGATTTGCTCTGTTTGTCTCAAAACTCTTTTTACTCTTTTCAAAAATTTTACTTTATTATCAAAATTTTCCTCAAATCCTCAGTTTGAGTTCTGATACGCCCGAAGATGCATCCGAATCCCTCAAACTAAGGCTCTGATACCAACTTGTAACACCGTAAAAATTTAAATAATTTTTCGCATTTTAAACCATATAATTTCATTCACATCCACATTTAAAACATTGCATCATCATTATCTTAATACAAAACCTCAAGATCAAAACATATGAACTCCAGTGTGCGTGTGTACGAGTCATGCTAGCGCCTTCCCGCGATCATCGTTGGTACCTGAAACACCACACATAACACTGTAAGCATATTTGCTTAGTGAGTTCCCCAAAATACCACATAAACACATATCAGCCACTCAATGCTGTAACTTTGTTGACCCTCCGGTCGAATATCTCCGTGGGACCCTCTTGGTCCCATAACTCTGTGGACCCACTGGTCCTAACTCTGTAAACTCTGAATCATGCATATCACATATCACAATAAATCACAACACATAATAACATGCAAATACCCTGGCATATAACTCTAAAATACTTTGTCACATAATTCTATTACCACACTAGGTAAAGTATAGTGAGAAGACTCACCTCAGATGTCTCGGTAAATCTCTGACTCGGTAGAAATATGATCTAGCCTCCGCCTAATCACATAAAGTAAATATTCTCATAAATATAACTCTCGGGACTAGACTCAACCCTCTCTAGGCACCCTCAGCAGGCAAAAGACCATTTTACCCCTCTTTCAGCTCAAAGGCCACATTGTTGGCCAAATCCTAAAAGTCAACAAAAGTCAATGGTCAAACTTTGACCCGACTCGTCGAGTGCACTTGGGCGACTCGGCGAGTCTACACGTGTCCACTAACTCTTTAGTCCCGCTTGGCACGTCGAGTTACTCCCCTTGCTCGATGAGTCACACCTGGCATGAATCGCGGGGCCACCCCGACTCAACTCGCCGAGTCTCAAGAACAACTCGGCGAGTTCCGCCTTGAACTCCAGTCCCCTAATCCCCCTCTGACTCACTGAGTTATTTCCCCAACTCGGCAAGTCTACTCACTTAGTGATTTACGGGAAACCCTCACCTTACTCGTCGAGTCTGATCTTTGGACTCGGCGAGTTCATGCCATGCACAAACTCCATAGACCTCCTGAGGTCAGATCTGTTCCTTTAATCTATAGATCTGACCTTCCCAAGCATGATAATCACGTAAAGTTCAGACCTTGACACTCATATAACATCTAGATGGTCTCACTTGGTGATTTAGCCCCAAAAATAACATCCTAAGCTCATGGCTCCCAAAGTAACTCATAAAGCTCCAAGGGTTAAGGTCTCTGGACCTCTTTGAGTCCAGATCCAAAGCATAAACTCGATAGGGGACCAATTGCTCAACATATCCATCCTCTAAAGGGGGTTAGAAAACCCTAACTCTAACAATCAACACCAAATCTGAAGAAGGTCCGAATAAATACCTCAAGATGAAGTCTATGAACTCTGAAGTCACCAGAATCACACCTCCTTCAGCCTCCTCTTGCCTTGGTCACCTCCTTCTTGCAATTACACCAACAAAATGATCAAGAATGACCTCTCCTTCCTCACAACCGCTCTAGATCTCTTAGGGTTTCTCTCTGGGTTTGGTAGCCGCAAATGACGGCCCTAAGGGCCTTTAAATAGGTCCCAAACCCAGGAAATTAGGGTTTCATTAAACAGCATGGACTCGCCGAGTCTACTCATGAACTCGTCGAATCCAGCTGTGAACCCGGATAAGAATCCGCGACCATACTCGGCGAGTCTAAACACCAACTCGCTGAGTCTCCTCCCAACCTCCAAAAATAAAGGAATAAAATAATATACCTGGGAATCCGGGTGTTACACACCAACTCCTATGATAGCACATGTATTGCATTGTTAGTGTGTTATCAACAATAAGTCAATGAAAGTAGGGTGTTATGAAAATAAATCCATGAAAGTAGAATGTTATAATGAAAATATGTAAATGACAGACACTAAAATATCAAAATTTCTATGTAGAACATGTTTTCTTGCTAGTGAATAATATCCCCTTTGTCCCAAAGCCATATACAAATCTCATGAATTGAGTACCATAAATTGAATCAATTGATAGCATAATGTTTTGACTTTTTGTAAGAACTCCCCATAAAAATGTAAATATAGGATAGAAGATACAAACCTACAAATGATATAAAAAACATAATATACTTAATTAATCATATTGCCCATTGGTCATTTACATATTTTGAACCCAAAAAGAACCCAAACAAGGAAATAAATAATTTGGGGTTCTATAAACACACAAGCATTGATCCATTATTTAAACATTTGAAGATGATGGTAACATCTTTGTGAAATTATACTATATTCATCATGAAAAATTGAGAGCATCTCTAACAACATAGACATTGGTTGGTTTTATGTAGTTCATACCATTATAATATATTTTCATAGTTGAAGAATACAATTGAACCTAATAAAAAACAAAAACGAACCCCATATAAAGGAATTGAACAATACATGAGTAATATTTGCAATTTGCGGTTCGTCGATCTCATCCTAATCGAAGGAATCGAACATACCTGGTTGGGAAAGTGGTCTGAAAGAAGAATGTAGCGAAGGAAAGAGGCATTGGGGCTGAATCCGGCGTCGAAATCATATTGGATATGAGGAAGCCAACGACGATTCTGGTCAGGAGGTTCGTTCAAGCAGCACATTTGCTTTGGATGGCGGCGACACGAGGAGGAGACGAGAGGTTAAAGAAGACCGGTAGAGGGAGGTATCGATGGTGAATGGTGATATTGGAGGCATTGATTTTGAAAGAAGCGTGTTTTTTTTGTTTAGGTTTAAAAGACTTGTGAAGACATTGGCCCATGTCTGTGCCACGAAGACCTCACACAAACGTTTTTAGGTCTACGCACTTTTGAAAAACAAACAGTCTG
This sequence comes from Lactuca sativa, assembly GCF_002870075.4. Lineage (NCBI taxonomy): Eukaryota > Viridiplantae > Streptophyta > Magnoliopsida > Asterales > Asteraceae > Lactuca > Lactuca sativa. The sequence goes on along the minus strand of NC_056630.2, from coordinate 134,246,090 downwards.
TGAGAGTATGTTTCTCCGCATGGTCTGTGTGGTGTAGACGAAAGTGGTCACACATATCTGCAAACAAAACACAAACATCACCTTAATCTCTCACACATTTACACAATGTAATGATCTCTAATGGAGTCTCACCACCAAGAAATAAATTGAATAAAATGGAGCTATGCTTAGGATTTCATTTTTGTGAGAATTTGATCTTGTAGATGTTAAAGAACAATTTTTTTTGGAGCAATAAATAGTCGTCCATGAAGGTTTTTTTGAAAAATAACTGGGAGTAGGGATGTTCACGAGGTGATTTATTAGATATTAATAAAATTCTAAATTGCGAACACGGGACAAGCACCTCACTTGCACTATTTGAAACCGAACCGAACTGGCTAAATACTAGAAAATATGAATAACTACGGTTCATTTCACAAGTATCTGCTAAAGATAAACTTGGTAAAAGATATTGTATATCATTATTCAGATGCGTATACATGATATGTATATATATAGTAGACACATTTACATTTTAGACCCTATATTATTATTATCGTCTAATATTCCCCTGCAAGCTAAGGCCAAGGAGCGAGCCGCAACTTGGACCGTAACTGTAGAAAACAGTGTGAAGACAATGGCTTTGTGAAGATTTCAACCAATATGCGTATACATGATATGTATATATAGTAGACACATTTACACTTTAGACCCTTGTTAGGTGCATTTTATGCACCCATTTTGTAGCTTTATTCCATAAAAGTGCATTGCATTTAGGTTTAAACTCATGCATTTTGCAAATTTTTCGGGATTTTTCATGAGGCAATTTCATTCACATACTTTTGTGATATTTCAGGGACTTTTGGAGGTAGGATATTGTTGGAGGAGGTAAATAAGAGTTGTAGACAAAATTTCAGGACTTGCGGAGCACCGAGGAGCAAAATATCAAAGAAATGAACATTTTGGCTTTACAGAGATTTACACGGCCGTGTAAATGCAAGCCTTGCGTTTACGCGGGCCGTGTAAACGCAAATTTCTGCGCAGTATATGTTTGTGTTTACGCGGGCCGTGTAAATGACAGTGTTAATTTACGCGGGCCGTGTAAACGTAAACGTGGGTTTTAAAGCAGTTTTTCACCATTCTTAAAGGGGGGAACCGATTTTTTCTTGAGGGGGTCGACTTTTGGAGTAGAGAAGGCGAATTTCTTGACGATTTTGAAGTTGATTAACACTTGGGAACATTTGATTTCATTTTGTAAGAACTTTAATTTCATTTTCTAGATTTGTGATCTTGTTCTAGCCATGATTGGCTAGAACCCTAAATTCTCCAACTTTATGTCTTGACATTTGGATGTGATTTCAATCATATGACTTGATGTTTTCTTTCAATTTTCTATCTAGTGAATTTGATTTTGTTTCAATCGAATGTTTGATTCTAATTGTGATTCTTATTGGCCATTTGAATTAGGGTTAGATCATTCAAGTTATCTAATTGCAAAATCCGTAATTGTTTTGTAAATTAGACTAGGTAACAAGCACTAATCTGATTTCTATTGAATGAAATTAGTGTAAATCTTTTCACACATTCTTACGCTCCCGAGCTTGTGAGGAGTATTGAGTGTTGTTGGGAACATTCACATAAAGCTTAAAGCAACCTTTCAATCCAATTCTAAGAGCTTGTTTAGATTAGGTTAGTAAGGTTAGGATTAATCAAAGAGCTTGTTTTGGTTAATTATTGTGGTGAATGGGAAGTGTTAGAGCTTGTTAACACTTTCAAGTACCAACTTAGATAGAATTAAAAAAATATCTTGTCATCCATGGAATCACATTGCTAATTTGTCTTGCATAGAGTTGGAGTTCTCACAAATCCTAAATTTGTTTCATTTAATTGATCATTTACTTATTGCTTTATTCTTTTGTTTAAATCATTGCATACCAACCCCCCATTTATGTGACCATTATTGTACCTTCCACAAAAAGGTATAAACATTTGTTCCGTGTCTCTGTGGATCGACCCTACTTACCTTGTATTACATTTCTAGTACAAAGTAGTAGTGTTTAAGGAGTCATTAGTACCCTTTATTTGTTGGGTTTGACACGCCTAACAACCCTATATTATTATTATCGTCTAATAGCTAAATACAAAAATTTCAAAATCATTCAAAATTACAAAATAGTTACATATAATTGAAGGCCTCTAGCAAAGAAAAGAAAAAAAAGTCAACACCAACCTCCAATTATAGAACAACTCACTCAAGTGAAAAATGATCAAACATAAAATGATAAGCATCAATTATGTAACCCAAAAGCATGAAACTTTAAGAAGTTATCATCATTGAATTATATCAAGCCCAAGTTCATATACACACAATATTGATAAGGGAATACAAAAGTGTGCGTTTGGAATACAAGAGACTCCTACTTATGCTATTAATTATAATTCATTTTGTAATACAAGTAGATCTCTATTTTTCTATATGATTTGTTTGTATCAACAACCAATTATTTTTGCTACACTTTGGAGAAGAAACATGCCATGAGATTTGTCTTCTTGAACATCATTTTGATATATCGAATATGAATTTGCATTCCGGTAGAAAGAAATATGAGATTTGGATAAATTTGAGATGTTTTAGATATGATGTTGGCCTTTGCCATTCAAAATGATGGGTGAAGTCGATGAAGTAATAGCCCATATTGAAATCGAACTTTCCAACAAAGCTTAAGCCCAAGCCCAAGACCAAGCCCAGATCTCACACGTGCCAAGACATGAGAACAATTCTCACGAGTTAACTTCAATCCGCCCTCTTCCGCTTTCGCCTCTCGGTTCTCAAACCCCAAATCCGCCCCACAACAGTTTTCCCAGTTTTGCTTCTGCAGCTTCCTTCTAAGCCTCTAGAGAGAGAGATAAAGAACACCATTTTCCCCGATTCTTCATAAGTTATTGATCAATCGTCATGTATCGCGCTGCTGCCTCGAAAATCAGAATCGTCAAGGTCAGTAATATCCTATCAATCTGTAGATTCGAAGGTAAAAAAAGCCAATATTTGAAGCGATCATGTGACATATGGATTCAAATCATGCGTTTTTCTATCGTTCAATCATGCTAGAGATATATTAGGTTTTGTCGATCTGAACATAATCTCTTTTGTATTCTTCCCGTAGTTTGACTATTTTTTGTGTTTGTATTTAAATCTAGTATGGAAAAAATCTAAAAGTGAAAATACTCGTTTTTTCATTTATTAGTGCAAAAAGTTGTTGTATGTTGAATAACAGAGAGGAGATTGTATGAATTTTTTTTATTAAGGTAAATGTATGAACCGAATTGCCCATATGTATATGAAGAATCACAAGGTAATTGCCATTAGAGGTGAACCAAATACTGAGATTCCTGAAATCTGAGTTTTTCTTTTTCCTCGTAATAGGGCCATGGGGGAAACAGGACCCTGACCAGGTTTGCAAGTTCAAGTGCAGTTGCAGCCAAATCATCTTCAGGGGGTATCTTTAGTTGGTTTACAGGAGGAAGCTCTTCCAGCCTCCCTCCTCTAGACTTTCCACTTAAGGGCATTGAACTCCCATCCTCTTTACCTGATCATGTTGAAACCGGAAAGACCAAAATCACAACCCTCTCAAATGGAGTCAGAATTGCCTCTGAAACTTCAGCAGTAAGCAACTGTTTTCCCTATTTCTATTTCACCAAGGCATTTTATATTTGTTATCTCATGTTGTTGCCTGATTATTGGAACAGAATCCTGCAGCTTCCATTGGGCTGTATGTGAATTCTGGCTCAATGTATGAAACACCAATTTCATTTGGAGCCACACATCTTCTAGAACGAATGGCATTCAAAAGCACAGCAAACAGAAGCCACTTGAGAGTTGTGAGAGAAGTGGAAGCCATTGGTGGCAATGTTACAGCTTCTGCTTCTAGGGAGCAAATGGGTTACACTTATGATGCTTTAAAGACTTATCTTCCTCAAATGGTGGAGTTACTTGTTGACTCTGCAAGGAATCAAGTTTTCTTGGATTGGGAAGTCAAAGAGCAGGTATTTGTTTGCCTATTTTCCTTTCTTGGGTTTTCTTTTCAATTATTTCTGAAAAATTATATCATATTGTTTTACAGATCCAGAAAGTGAAAGCTGAGATCAGTGAATATGCTAACAATCCAGAAACCTTGCTGTTAGAGGCGATTCATTCTGCTGGATATTCTGGTGCATTAGCCAATCCTCTTCTTGCATCTGAAGGCTCATTAAACAGATTAAACAGTTCCATATTGGAAGAATTTGTAGCTGTAAGTCATACCCATAGATTTAGCGACTAATTCCTTTTTCATTTTTTTAGCTTAATGGGTTAAGCACTTGAACTAGACAGCTATAGGAATTGTTTGTCGGAATATAGGGGTAAAATGGTCATTTAGTCTTATTCAGACGGTTTATTCAGTCTAGAAGTTTAGAAAAGAAACAGACCTTATGCATACAACACACTCTTAACTAGACAGATGTCATTACCCATTCAACCACTTTACCTACACAGGACTTAGTTTTTTTTCTTTGTATTTTATATTTTTTTTGAATATTTCAGGCAAATTACACTGCTCCTAGGATTGTACTTGCTGCATCAGGTGTTGAACATGAGGAATTGTTGAAATATGCAGAGCCTCTTCTGTCTGATTTGCCAGGTGGCGCACATGTTGAGGAGCCAAAGTCGGTTTATGTTGGAGGTGATCATCGTGTTATGGCTGATACAGGGGTGTGTTTTTATGTTTTTTGTAAACTCTCCCTCACAATATATTTGTTTGTTTTTTTTCTTGATGTATTTACCAAATTGCCCTTGGTTATCAGAGAACTAGTTTTGCCCTTGCTTTTGAACTTCCTGGTGGCTGGCTTAACGTGAAGGATGCCATGACTTTGACAGTTCTTCAGGTATTTTGTTTCAACTTCCAGTAAATACATATTTATTTTAATTTATGATTACCTTTTTATGGTTTACTTATTTATTTATTTATTTATTTTCAGATGCTGATGGGAGGAGGTGGATCTTTTTCAGCTGGGGGTCCTGGAAAAGGGATGTACTCACGACTTTGTAAGTTATTCTATTCACGATATATTTGATTATTACAATAAATAAAAAAGTAACCTGATATTCATTCATTTTTTTTAAAAAAATTTTCATTTTGAAATTATTGTTGTGCAGATCTTCGTGTGTTGAATGAGTACCCAGATATTCATTCATTTTCAGCATTCAACTCTATCTACAACAACACTGCCATTTTTGGAATCCAAGCTACCACTGTAAGATCATATATCATTAAGGTTTCTTTCAGAATATTTATTTTATGTGTTAACCACCTGATAATTTGATCACACTTTGTTACAGAGTTCTGAGTTTGCATCAAAAGCCATTGATGTAGCAGCTAAAGAGCTTATTGCAGTTGCCACTAATGGAGAAGGTTTGCTTTTTAGAATATCCTTTTGCCAGCTAATCTTTTTTTTTTTTGCTAATTTTTTTTTTTTTTTTTTTTTTTTTTTTTTTGTGTTTTTCAGTGAACCAGGTACAGCTGGATCGTGCTAAACAGTCAACCAAATCTGCCATTTTAATGAACTTGGAATCAAGAGTATGTAATTTGATAAGATTACTAGAAAATTAAAATTATCATTTAACAGCTAAGATGAGTTTAATGTGGTTATATGATTTATGTGTGACAGATGGTTGCTTCAGAAGATATAGGCAGACAGATATTGACATATGGAGAGAGGTAACTATAGCTTTTTCATAATTAATAATAATATCAATAATTATTATGTTTGTTTTTTTAAAACAGGAAACCAGTGGAGTTTTTCTTGAAGGCTGTGGATGAAGTGTCAGCAAAAGACATTGCTTCCATTACACAAAGTCTTCTTTCTTCCCCACTCACAATGGCTTCTCATGGAGATGGTAAGTTAAAAATAAATAACTTTTGCGCATTATTATTATGTAATTAATTTTTGAATGTTTTATGGCAGTTATAAACGTACCGACATATGACTCGGTTAGCAGCAAATTCCATTAATTGGGTGAAAGGGACAAAATCTAATCAGGTAGATTTGGTTTTGTTGCTTTTTGTTATTGTTATTTTTAGATACAAAACGAAAAGGAAAATAATTTTCAAGGCCATTATGTAATGGCAATTGCAATCCATCATATTTTTGAGATCTTGTATTTCATTTCATGTAAAAGTTTTGGAGTTGGGCCTTCAAACTTTGTAACTGTTGCTTTCTGAATATACGGTTTTTTGGATATGACAATTTTCAACTACATTTTTTAAGGACTCAAAAGTCTCCAGTTACAAAAATCGTCTTCAAAAGAAAAATGATTTGTTTTTTTTACCCGAACAAACCATTATATTCAGAATATAAATTAGTTTTTTATTTAAAAGAAAATATAACCCTAGTTTTAAATTTTTTGTTCTATGAATAGAGACATGATATGTTTTTAGATAGCAACTTAGGGTTTGTTTGGTATGATGAATGAAATGTACCATGTAATGAAATCACTGATCCATGTTGTTTGGTACGTTTGAATAGACAAATGCGAATGAATGGAATTAAATGAATTGACAACCGATGAAAATACCTACAACAGACACAAAGTACATGTGACACGTTCTTTGCATACAAATGAAAATCAAATATCAACAACAAATGTCATTACTGGAAAACCTATCTCAGCAACAAATATCACTTAACATACAAATGAAAGTCAAATATCAACAAATATCAATGGACACTATTTGAAGTTGGGACTACAAATTGATTAATTGAGATTACAGATAAGCAAAAACATACCTACCAATTGGTGAAACCTGGTAGTACAAAAAATCAAAAGCATAGCTACAAAATGCAAAAGAATTATTAATCGATTATAGAAAAACATGACTATGGATTAGATAAGTATAATTTATTTATTGCTACGAATTGTTTTTTTTAAACGATAAATCTAACATACTTTTAAACTACATCTTAAATTTATCTATGTCCACAATGAGCTCAATGAGGGAGAACAACACCGGATATCGCTGGATAAATCAAAACAAAAGGTCTACACATGCTTCATTTCTTATATATTTATTGGCCTTAAGCACACATATAAATGAAGACTATTTTTCTTTAAAAAAGGGAACTCAACATCAATGGACAAAGAGTACTTGCAGGGTTTATTATTATTATTATTTTATTTTGTAAATTGCATCTACCAAGCGGCTTTTATATTCTTTTTAAAATTAAAATTTAGAAAGGGCTACCAAAGCGTCAAAGATGTGTTTTGTAAGGCTTATCCGAAATGGTTTTAAAGACATTTTTGGTCTCGCACATCAACATCAATATCTCATTTCATTTTTCCCTCACCATTCTCCCACCCGACAAAAGTGATGGGAAATGGTTTTACTACACCATCTCTCACTCTTTTACTTCTCTCATTTTTAAAAATTCATGTTTCGTTAAGGCTTAGTACACACAAAGTCTATGAGTCTCATGGACAACATGCTGCAACATGCTTCTAGTGACACTTAACTAATACAAAAGTTTCGTATAATACTCGTGTCATTTGAATCTTCTCGTTAGCATGTGAAAGTGCAACACGTTACAATGAATTTCTCCAATCTTAAAAGAAAATAAGGAAAATATATTTTTGTAATTTTTGATTTTTGAAAAATTAAAATTCAATGAAAACAAAAATATTTTTGGATTTTTGTATTTTATAAAGAAAAAAACGAAAATAAGAAAATATTTTTGGATTTTTGACTCTTATGAATAAAAGACAAAAATAAAAAAATCTTTTTGGATTTTTAACTTTTATAAAGAAAAGACGAAAAATAAGAAAATCTTTTTAGATTTTTGAATCTTATAAAGAAAAGACGAAAATAAGAAAAATATATCACGAACATTGATTATTTGTTATTGATAACAAATATTTCGCATGCGAATCAATACTTTCCCATAACCAAAGAGATTTCCCGTAAACGAGCGCTCATTAGAACTATGCACTTCCCGTTGAGAAACTATTTCCATTCGTTAGGCGTGAACTTGTGTTGAACGAAAATGAGAATTGATAACAAATATTTCACATGCCGACCATTACTTTTTCATAACTAAAGAGATTTCTCATAAACGAGCGCTCACCAGAATTATGTGCTTCCCATTGAGAAACTCTTTCCATTTGTTAGGTGTGAAGATAATCTTATATTCAATTCTCTCTCTCTCTCTCTCTCTCTCTCTCTATATATATATATATATATATATATATATATATATCAAATTGAGGGGGAGTTGTTGATTTCACATGTATATGTTGAGGGGGAGTTGTTGACTTCTCAAGCTGGTGTTGAAGGGGAGCACTAGACAACGAATCCATTGGTTGAGGGGGAGCTAAGTGGAACAAATCATGATGATAGTGATGCTCAAGGTAACGAATTTCATGATCTTAATGATAATATTTCTATTCAGATGAATTATCATAAGCAAAAAAGACATTTGAGGATGCACATTTGGAGTTTGATCCTACATTTCCTTATATGGAGAAATGGATAAGGGATCATCCCATAGAGCAAATTCTTGGTGGTCCAAGTTCGGGTGTTTTAACACGAGCACAAGTTCGAGCCAGGGATGAGGTTCCAAATGTTCATCAGAAATTCTATATGTTTAATTTTTTTTTTATTTCAAAAATCGAACCGAAAACAATCAAGAATGCATTAGAACATCTGGGTTGTTGCGATGCAGTCTGAGTTGGCTAAGTTCGAACGAAACAAAGTTTGGAGGTTAATTCCTAAACTTGATGATGTTTCGATTGTTAGTCTTATATGGGTTTTTAAAAATAAAATGGAAAAAGAAGGTAATATTGTACGGAACAAACTTAGATTAGTGATAAAAGGTTATTTTTAACAAGAGGGAATTGATTATGAAGAAACCTTTGCCCATGTCGCAAGAATCAAGGCTGTACGAATTTTTTTTTTTGGCTTATGCAACTCATAAGAATTTTGACGTCTACCGGATGGATGTAAAGTGTGCATTTCTTAATGGTGTTCTTGAAGAGACAGTCTATGTCGAACAGCCACCAGGATTTGTAAATGATAACTATCATGATCATTGCTTTGTCCTTGACAAAACAATTTATGGTTAAAATAAGCACCTCGTGCTTGGTATGCGACACTTACCAATTTTTTTGAAAATCGCTAAATTTAAGCAAGGATCAGTTGATCCCACTTTATTTCATAAGAAATTAGTGGATCACCTAATGCTTGTTCAAATTTATGTCGATGACATTATATTTAGTTCTACTGACCCTTCGTTATCAAAGGAGTTTGAAGACCTTAAGAAGAGTCGATTTGAAATGAGCATGATGGGGAAAATCAATCATTTCTTGGGTTTGAACATTCGTTTGAGCAGGGAAGAATTTCCATTAATCAAGAAAATTATACACGAAAACCTACTTGAAAGATTTGGAATGATGAATTGCTCGAAAGCTAAAGTTCACATGGCAGTCGCCACTCGCTTAGGTGCTTCATTGGATAAGCCTGTTGTTGATCTCAAAACATATAGAAGCATGATCGGTTCGCTATTGTATTTATCTGCAAGTCGACTTGATATAATGTTTTCTATGTGCAATTGTGCCGCGTATCAAGCTGATCCAAGAGAACCCCATCTTATAGCGGTGAAAAATATTTTTCGTTATCTTCATGGCATAATGACTCTTGGATTGTGGTATCCGTTAAATACATGATTCTTTATTCAAACTTTCTCAGATGCTGATCTAGGAGGTTGTCAATTAGATCGAAAAATCACTACAGGAGGATGTCAATTCTTATATGGGAAACTCGTGAGTTGGTAGTCGAAAAGCCGGACATGTGTATCGATTTTGAAAGTTGAGGTTGAATACATTGCTGGTGCAACTTGTACTTCTCAAGTGATCTGGATCTAAAGTCAACTACGTGACTATGCGATTAACATGAAGAAAATTCCATTATATTGCGATTCTCAAAGGGCAATTCGCATATGTCATAATCCAGTTCAACATTCCAAAACTAAGCATATTGCACTTCGATACCACTTCATTAAAGATCATGTTGAAGATGAGAATATTGAAGTTCATTTCGTTATAACAACTGATGAATTTGCTGATATTTTTACAAAACCATTGGACGGAAAATCATTTTTAAGAATTTTAAATGGGTTGAGAATGATGGAAGCTTGTTATGTTCTTAATTCTATCTATTTTTTCTTGAATTTGAGACGAAATTTATGGAATAACTTTCCCTAATTGGACTAACTTTCGTTACTTGTCAAACTTTTATTCAAAGGTTACTGTTCACATTAAGTGTTTGACTCGCTTCGCATTTGACTTTGTCTCTGATTCGTTCAACACAAGTTCACGCCTAGCGAATGGAAAGAGTTTCTCAATGGAAAGCGCATACTTCTGGTGAGTGCTCGTTTATGGGAAAGCTTTGGATAACACATAACCAATGCTGGTGATACCATTTGTTTTCTCTTTATAAAATTCAAAAATCCAAAAAGATTTTCTTATGTTATTCTTTTTTTTATAAAATTCAAAATTCCATAAAGAGTTTCTTATTTTTGTCTTTTCTTTATAAAAGTCAAAAATCCAAAAAGATTATCTTATTTTTGTCTTTTATTTATATGAGTCAAAAATCCAAAAGGATTTTCTTATTTTCGCATTTTCTTTATAAAATACAAAAATCCAAAAATATTTTTGTTTTCATTGAATTTTAATTTTTCAAAAATCAAAAATCACAAAAATATATTTTCCTTATTTTCTTTTAAGATTGGTGAAATTCATTGTAACAACTTGTTGCACTTTTGCATGCCTAACAAGAAGATCCACAGAGCATTGGTTCTTGATTAGTATCGAAACGTATGACGGTTGGTTCTTGATTAGTATCGAAACAACAAGTGAATGAACCTTACCTCTATACCGTTCCCATAAGTGAATGAACCTTACCTCTATACCGATGATTGGTTCTTGATTAGTATCGAAATGTATGACGGTTCATGTTTTTTGGGAGAGGTGAAATATTCGTTAGATGGGAAGGTTTAGTATTTATTTGTGGCTCAAGATTAAAAGTGATCATCACTTTTACACGTGGCAATTGATGGTTAAGTAACCCACTTTACACGTGGCTTTCTCCGATTGGGCAACGTTTGAATTCAAATTTGACGTTGGTTATTTAAGGGAGATGCATCATTCGGTTTTCATTTTTACGTTCCTGAAATTAACGCAAACACCCTAAGTTTTTCTTTGCAAATTCCATCACTGATTCTCTCTAAAATTGTTCATCATGGCTGCTAAACCAAATATTGTTGATCAATTCAACACCAATGATGAAGAAATTTCACAACCCACTTTGAAGATTCAACACAATAATCTTTGGTTCAATCCTTTGATTAATGATCATCCAGATGAGTTGAAAATGTTGGTTCACGTGATGAACGACTCTGTTCTAACTTATACTTCAACTGCTTCGTTTGCCATTCCAATGAAGTGGTTATCTTTGGTTGATTCTACTGTTGTTTACAACAGGACGACTGAACTCGTTACGTTCCATTTGACATCAAACAAGACTAAGCGATTAATGAATAAGCAGTTTGCCCAAATTCTAAAGTTACCCTTTGCAGGAGAGTTTGATGAAGTTACAAGTGACTAGGTGATTCATATGTTTAATTAAATGGGGCAATCAATCAACTCTTTCAGTTATCAGTCACTTCAAGAAATCGAATCTTCCAGGCATTTGGAGTTTTTCTTTGGAATTACTCTATGATTTTTAATAGGAAGGAGTTCAGGTTAGGATAAAGTGAAACTCAAGTTCTATTTGATAATGGTTGGTTCGTATTATGGCCTGAATGTTGATTATGCATCATCACTTTGGGTTGAATTTGGTAATTCGATTTCTCATTCGAAGATGACCATATAAGTTTTGAGTACTAGGTTTTGGAGCTTGATTTTGAATGAAGTATATTCTCAAGAAGGTATTCCTTTCCCTTCTGATGATGAAGTTGCGAATTTTGCTCCAATGACAATTCGTAGGTTTGCTATTGATGATCCTACTATTTTTCATATGGTTGGTCGAATTGATTCGATGCTCAATATGGTGTCTCACAAAAACAAGTCATTAATCGCATATAAAGCCTCAATGGATCCCAATCCTACTGGGATTCTTCCTAAGGCAGTCACTTTTGAAGCTATTGAGGGATCATATAAAGCAGCTAAAGGCACGAAAAAGAAGAAGCAAGTTGTGAAACCTAAGGCAATTGAGGAAGAAGTGATTAAGCAAACTGTGCCTACAAAGTCAGGAAATAGTGTTCCAAAGAAGACAAATAAAATGCTCCTGAGAAACAACCAAAGAAGCCACTAGAGAAACAAGTTGAAAAAGATGATGATGAGAATCCTACTCCTGTTGATGACACCACCACTCAAGAAACTATTCCTAAAAAGGTTGTTTCAAAGAAGTCTAAGAAACTGTAGCTGAAAGTGACCAAACGTGGGGTTATGTTTAGGGAAGTTTTGACTCCTGATTCTCTAGCTTTTAAGAAGCAAAGGAATTAGAAGCTGTTCAAAAGTTGAAGAATTTTAAGTCTTCGATTGAAGATACACATATGTAGAAAGTTACAGTGGAACAAATAATGATAGTGAAGAAACAGATGATGCGGTAGATGATTCATTTCGTATTTCACACAGGAAGGATACCTCTGTTAAATAGACTTTGGGGGAGACAAGTACTCCTGATGTCAATGCGAACATATTTGATATGGACGCAAACATCAATTCTGGTGAATATCAAAGTACATCATTCCCTGAGAAGATGACAGTCATACCACCCGAGGTTTCGCATTTTGAGTCCAATATGGAGGAAGACGAAACCTCAAACATTAATGCGGACTTATCTAATAAGGACGTACATGTTAACATGGGTGAAGGGAGGATCGTTATCGAAACTTCAACCATTGGTACCATAACCATCGAAACCACTGATATACCGCCATCTACATCACCACTAGCTACCTCGATGATTCTTCCTACTTCCATTTCTTGGGTTTCTCGAACATTTGCTAAAGTGATGCAAGAGCCAATTACGACTTTATTTTCATATCAGTCAACTGATGCTGACCAAGTTGTTCATGAAGAAGAAAATGATGATGATGTGATGGTTGCCTTTGTTGATTTGCAGTTTACTCCAGAGGAAGATGATGTGCCTGATAATGCAATAATGTCGGGTAAACAATTCAAAATTCTAAACTCCAAGCTAAATTTGATTTTACAATTCTTGAATGATAGTGCTTGCAAGTCATATGTTAATGGTGTTGAGGTCGAAAACCTCTTAAAAGCTCAAGAGTCTCGCACGCAAACTCTTATTGAAGATGTTGATAAAAGAATAGACGAGACATTGGTTACTCATTCTCGTTTTTTCGATTCTGAGCTTTCGAAACTACGAGATACTATTTGTAAGCGTAAAAGCAAGTAAGAACACGAAGATCTAAATACGATATGTTTTTCAGCTCAATATATGTTCAGAATGATACAAAGAGAATTGAGTACAAGAGTGTTCATACGAAAGTTCTTACTCTAACCTCTAAGTACTTACCCTATTAATAGGGTACTCACGGACCAAAAAAATACAAATACTAAACATGACATGTGACTTTCTTATGCATTGTAAATACATTATGATAACAAAAGTCCTTAGACTTTCGCTATTTACAGACACAAAGACAAAGACACTCTAATTTGACTCTCACAATTATTTTCGACCTAACACACACACACATACACACACACACACACACACACATATATATATATATATACATATATATATATATATATATATATATATATATATATATATATATATATATAAAGAGAGAGAGAGAGAGAGAGAGAGAGAGAGTTAGGTTCATATATAAACACTATATATTATGTGATTGTAAAACCATTTTTTGGCCAATCATTTTGATAAATGTATGATAGTAATTAACATATAAATCAATAAATGCATTTTCAATTATAATCTTATAATTATTGTAACTCATTTCATTTAATTCCGCTCCTATAATTTTGGTAAGTAGTTTAAATTGAATTATTTAATATACGTAGCAAGAATGTTGGTGACTAAAATTCAGATATAGTGCCGAATCGAATGCTCATTCTTTCAGAATTCATACAAAGAATATATTAGTTTATTGCATATTCTTCAAGATTATGTTACACACTGTAACATATTTGTATGTGTAAAAATAATATTTTCTTATTCTTTAAGAATTTTCAGTTGGTCTATAGTTTTGATGAATCTGTTTAAAAAGAAGTTTATATACTTCAAAAAAAATATGTTATAAAATATTAATGGATCGTTCTTAACGAATGATTTTTTCTAACTCTCTCTCTCTCTCTCTCTCTCTCTATATATATATATATATATATATATATATATATATATATATATATATATATATATATATATATATATATATATATATATAAAATTAAAAACCATGAATTTTAATATTTTTTTATATAATTTTCTGATATATTTACAATTTAATAAGAAATTAAACAAAAAAAAATATCATGGGAAGACACCACATAAACCCAGGTGCTGTGGGTTCGCTCCAACCGACATAAGAATAGGATTTCTTGTGATATACCAACTACCAAACACTAGAGGACATTAGTTTGTTATTAGAGCAAATATGAAAATTTACTTTGTTTTGAAATAACATAATTTTTTTAAATATATTAGTGTATTTTTGTATTTTATTGATCTTGTCATTACTGATGCATATCAAACTGCGTTAAACTACAAGTTTACCATACCATGCATCCAATCATCAATCAAGTAAACAACCACAAACAAAAGAAAAAAAAAAAAAACTGAAGCACGAAACGACTTATTCAAATAACAACAAAACACGAGTCACAAAATAAATATATACACCCATTCATTCCATGAAGATGCCAAGAAAGCATCCATGTCTTTTTTTCTTTTCTTCCATCATTATTATTTCCTCATCTCCTCCTGTCTTGAACCAAAACCATCCCCAAGATTCACAGAATCACAGAAAACAGCTCTCTCACTATTTTCCACTTTGATCCCTCTCTAAACTTGTCAACTAAAATAAAAACTAACAAGCAGATGTCTCTGTTATTAGTTTCAAACTAACAGGAACTGTTGTTACACCTCTCGAATTCGAAACCTTCAAAGAAGCAAAGATACACGATAACTTTGCTATCATCAAACCACTTTTTGCCACTCTCACCCCCACTTCTTTCCCTCTTGATGGACTCCGGTACCCTTCCAAATCCGCTTTCGTTATCAGCACCGCATCCCCCGAACCCGAGGGCGTTTTTGACATTTTACTCCTGCGCCACTGACCATACTCTTGAACCGCCTGTCAAAAACAAACACCCATATTAAGTGCTTAATCCATTAAGTCAAAAAAAAAAAAAGGAACAACAGAAGCTTACCTTCCATTGAGATGGAGCCAAGAGGACTCTAGGTCGCCTACATCGCACGTATTCCAAAGCAGAAGCTGGAGTCATCTGCTTGTATTCAACCTGCAAAATCAAAATGTTATGTTACACCATGAACTTATCTATACACAAAATTTTATTTATGTAAAGAGTAAGAATTCAGGATACCAAGTAACAAAGAACAATTGTGGTGCTTCTTCCTCTCCCTGCTTTGCAGTGTACATAAGTTGTTTTACCATGGCTTGCATTCTCTGTGTAACCAAATAAAACCAAAGGTCAACATTATATACATTAATACATATATACAAAACTAGTGCCAAATACAGAATATTTTTGTTAGAAGGTGATTGATAGGGTTTGTTTAACTTTACTTACTGTGAATGAAATTTACAGCTAGGTCGATGTCAACAAATGAAGGGGCAAATAGGTAATCTCTTGTGGGGATGACAAGATGCTCTATGTCATAGGCCTAGAACGTTATAGAACAGTGAGATAATTGGATAACATGGTTACAGAAAGATTATGAATTAGTATATAAAATGGTAGCTTACGCGATATAAAGAAGTTGGAACAAGAGTTTCATATGGCTCGTTGAGAGTGATGACACCACCAACATCAAGCTGCTTCAATCGAGGGACGTCTTTTGGAAATGGAACAGCACCCAGAAGAAGAAACTGGTTGATTAAGAAAAAAAAAAAAAAAAGATTTAGATTGCACCATGAACAAGAAACAAGAAGATAATTGAGTATCAACTTTGGTTAGCTTTGGGCTAAATAACAAGTTTCCCCAACTGGTCAACTATTAGAAAGTCAACCGCTATTTTGAATAGCGGCAATATGTCCAATGATCCATTACCATGAATAGGATGATTAAATCGACCAGATTTGGTTTTAATTGAGATTACTGACAAAGTTATTCTTACAAGCAATCAATATCATGTACATGATCAGTACAACCAAAATTAACACAGGAACTATTGAATCTTCAACTACCAAAAGAAACCCTAACAGAAAATTTGGAGAACATATAGTTGTCGAGATCATGAAGCATAGCAGGACACATCAATTAGCGTAAATAAATGGACAATAATAGATGGAAATCGAGTATATACCTGATCAACTTGATCCCACCATCTGAACTCGGCTTGAATTTTGTTACGGAAAACATTGTACAGAAGAGTAGGGTAAAACAGGATCCGAGCACCGGCTCCGACTAACGCTCTCTTCGCATCAACCGCGACAATCTGCCGTCTAGAATCATACTCGACGGTACGATTAATGATTCTCAAATCGGAAGAATCATCCAAATCCTCGATCTTCATGTCACTGATCGCAACCAAACTTCAAATAAAAGCAAAACCCTAACTCCTTCAGCACCAATCAAGATCGCTTCAAGCAGATACCGAGACGTAATTGCAGTGTCTCAGGATACAAGCTCAAGTCCGGTATCCAACATCTTTGATCGAGACTGATATTGATTTTCAGGTATAAACTGGGAAAAGGGTATTCTCAATTCGGATGATAGGATTGATTCAAAGCGAAAAAAGAGAGGGAATATGTTGTTAGAATTCGAAGAAACGTCGAATCTTTTGCGAAAATTTACAGAGAGGAGAATCAGTGTTTAAGGGAGGAATCGAGAAAAGGGGGGAATCGGATCAAATGGTGTGCGAGGTATGAAAAAATGGAAGGAAATCGAAGGTCGTGATATTCAATATCTTCAAGGAATATGTCAATATGATGGTGACCCTACGCAATGTCTATTCTATATTTTTATAATTCTAAATTCGATTAATTTTTACAAGTTTTTTATTTTAAAAAATTATCCCAAAATAAGGTTTTCCAAAAAATAATCCTAAATTTCGTATATTCTCACATGTAAAATTGAAACAGTATCTATAGAATCATGAGAATTTTCTTCAAATAACCAATTTTGGGAGGATCTTTTAACTTTTTGCCCATGAAATTAATGTTTTGTAGAATAACCATAATATCTGCGTATCCTTTATCTACTCTAAGGGTCAATGGACATCTCTGCGGATATGAGGTAGCAGCAATAAACGACAAGATCCGCATAAACGTCTCTGCATATCGCTATTAATGCTCTGAGGAATAGGTTATTGATTGATCCGCAGAGACGACTCCGTGGATCTTTACATCTACGGATTTCATTAATTCTCTGTGGAAATGGTAGTTTTAATCGTGTTTAAGCAATAATTGACGATTATATATGATTTTTTAAAGTTATTCTCGTTTTATATGCCTTTTAGTGACCATAAACGACTTTTTTTTTTCAATTTTATGAATGTTTTAATCAGTAGAAGTCGTTTTTTCATTATCTTTGTGGAGAGAGTTTTGTAAAAATGAGTTTTATTATTCTGTATACGAGAGGGTTGTTGCAGTCAGTTAATTGAAATGCGGTTTACGTTAGAAATAATGTGAAAAACTATTGTTTAAATCTTCCTCCTAAGTTTGACCATTATATTTTATTACAAATGGTTAGAAATAAGGGGGTGTGCTCAATAGTCATATATATATATATATATATATATATATATATATATATATATATATATATATATATATATATATTTGTCTTTTAAACACTCGGAGTGTGGGTATGTCATGGAGCTTGCAAATGAATCAGATGTAGATCACCTTAAAACATGTAATATCTGAAACAAAGCAGAAAGTGCATTTGTATTTATCGGTGGTAGATGGAGAAGTTGAAGAACAGCCAGTGGTGAAAGCCAATTTATTGGAGCAAAAACTAGTAAATGTCGTGGAGATAGACAATGTAGTGGAAACCGGTCCAGGGGACGAGGAAATGATGTGGGAGTGGGTTATGAAAAGAAAGTTTCATTTATTGATAAGTTTCTATCAAATAATGATAATGAACCAAATTTGCGCATGACAGAATTAGAACACCAAAATGTATTTGAGTTTAGAGAAGTACCTGATTTTGATGATCAGTTATCTGAAGAAAAATCAAATGAAGGTTGGTCGGAAGATGAGTACACGCAACGAAAAATTGCTTTTAATCCCTGGTATTGTATTCCTCCTATTCTTGATTGTCCAGAACCTATTCTTGAACCTGGACCATTTCACAGTTTAGGTCCGAATGATAAAATATATGTGAATCAAACCTATAACACCAAAAAAGACCTAACAGCTTCTATTAAATTCAAAGCGGTTAAAGAAAAGTTTCAAATTAAGGTTCAAAAATCAAGCAAATCTTGATACAAGGTTGTTTGTTTGCAAGAAAACTGTCATTGCTGTTTATATGCAGCTTTCATTAAAGGAACTAAACTGTTTGAAATTAAGACTTTTAATGAGGAGCACACATGTTCTGCATTACTTATATACCCAAATCATAGGCAAGCAACTAGTGAATTTGTGGGAACTATAATACATGACATTATGGGTCAAGGTAGTTTGAGAGTTTGGAGGCCTAAAGATATTATTAGAGATATGAATGTGTTGCTGGAAATTAATTTGAGTTATTCACAAGCATGCCATGCTAGAGAATTTGCTATGGTATTGATGACGGGGACCCCCGAAGAAAGTTTCTCCAAACTTCTAGATTATTTTCACAACTTGAAGAAACATAATCCTGGGACTGTGGCATACATACAAACAGATTTGGAGGATTGCTTCGAGTATTGTTTTTTCGCGATTGGCTGCGCGGTAAATACATAAAGTAAATTTTAAACTTTGTAAATATATAGTGTTTATAAACAAAATAAATTGTTGCAGATACGTGCTTTCAGAGGGTTTTGTAGAAAAGTTATTATTATGGATGGTGCACATCTGAAGGGAAAGTACAAAAACACCATATTGCATGCAGTTGTCATGGATGGCAACAATCAGATATTGCTTATTGGGTATGGAATTTGCCCAAAAGAAACAACGGATTCTTGGACATGGTTCCTTGAAAAACTACATGAATGCAATGGTGATTTGGAAGGTCTGACATTGGTAACGGATATGGCTGCATCAATTGTTGTAAGTATTCAAAATATTTTTCCAAATGCTCAACATGGCTTGTGTGGTTTTTATCTAATACGAAGCATAGTGCACACCTTTGGAAAAAAATAAAGAAAACAACAATTTTGTTTTGGAAGCTTGTAAGAACTTACAATACCAATAAGTTTGAACAATATTGGGGGAGACTTTGTATTCTTAGACCAGATGTAGCGGCGTAGCTTAGTCAAATTCCACATGATAAATGGACCAGATCCCATTGCACAACCATGAGGTACGATTATTTGACGTTAAACAATGCATAGTCCATGAATGTTGTATGAAAACATGCAAGGAAGTTGCCTATATTACCACTTCTTGATTTCTTCCGCGCACTTATGCAAAAATGGTTTTACCAACGTCGGGTGGCTGTCAGTATGACTAAAATTTTGTCAAATTGAACGATAAATGTCATATATAATGATATATCATTGTTTTAACAGAAAAAATTACAACAATACTTACGAAGTGGGCCGAAGCTATGGTTAAAAAAATAAAGACGAGATAACATGATGGTCGGTATATGGTGTTGACAATGCAACATATAAAGTCCATGACTTCAAAAGCGGTGGCATAATTGACTTGAGGCAAAAGACTTGTTCTTACAATTTTGGCAACTAACTGGTTTTCCTTGTGGTCATGTGATAATGGTTTTAATGCACTTGAAAAATGAAAATTGTGGGCATATGGCTATAGATGCTTATAAAATTGAAACATATTGAAGAACTTACGAGGAGGTCGTCTACCCCCTACCAGAACATGGTGATTGGGAGGTTCCTAATGACCTTATGGTTGTTAACCCTCCAATAATGGAAATACGTCAAGCACGTAGACTGAAACATACCAACTATATCCCTTCACAAGGTGAGGAACCGAAAATAAGAAGATATAGTAGATGCCATAGTACAACACATAATGCAAGGACATGTAAGGAAATTGTCCTAAAGAAGCAAAATAAAAGTAGAAAACGTAGTAGGGCTTCAGGAAGTGGGACAAAAGCGAGAGAAGACGAAGGGACGCAAGCGACAGAAAACCAATGGAAGCAGGAGGCAAAAATCCAAGGGACGCATGAGACAGAAAACTTAGGGACGTAAGCAATAGAAAACCAATGGATGCAAGACTCACAAAACCAATGGACGAAATACGAAGACGGAACATACTTTTCGTGGTTCGATTTGAATGAATGGAGTTTATTTTGAAATGTGTTTATTATGAAGTTTGTATAAGACAAAAAAAAATAGTATTCCAACAAACTTTTGCATTACTATTTCATCAACTCTGCAACAAAGTAGTGTTAATTCCACAGTACTGTTTCGTCTACTCTGTATCAAATAGTGTTCGTTCCGCAATAGTAATATTTTATTATATTAAAGTTACGGTTTCATCAACTCGGTGAGGTATTTTTTAATGGAGCCATTGGTGAATTCTGAGGCATTATCACTTCGGATTCTTCTAACCGGAAGCTTGATGAGAAATTCTATTCATTTGATGAAATTGATGAGTTCAGAGGCTATTTCAGACTTTAGTCTAAGGAAGAATACTTATGTGAATCTTGTAAAGTCATCAACAATCACAAGGATGTATTTCTTGTGATGAAGACTCTCTACAATTGAGGGTCCACATAAGTCAATGTGTAGAAGTTCCAATGGTTCCAAGATTGATTTTTCAATGATGACAGGATGACCCTTCTTTAACTGCTTTCCACACTCACATGCAACACATAAGTGATCATTTTCGAATTTGAGGAGTGGCAGTCCTCTTACCATTTCACCGGACACAAGATCATTCATGTATCGAAAGTTTAGATGAGCAAGCCTTCGGTGCCATAACCAACTGACGTCAGGAACAACTTTGGAAATAAGGCAGATTTGAGGTTTGCTAATGATCATGTTGATGTCAAGTGGGTACATATTCTTGTTGTGATTTGACTTGATCAAACATTCTTTTCTGTCTTCGGTCATTACGTAGCTATGTTTCTTGCAAAATTCAACACGCCGATTTGAGTCAGTGAGTTAAGCTACACTTATCAGGTTATGCTTCAAGTCAGCTACATATGTCACATTTGAAATAGAGAAGTTTCCATTGATGAGGATGCCATAACCACGAATGTGAGAGTTGGAGTTGTTGCCCTATGTCACGTAACCAACATTAGGAGAAAGTTTGAGATCTCGCAGAAAGTTTTTCTACCCCGTCGTGTGCATGGAGCAAGAACTATCAATATACCATATTGTCTCTTGCTCTGACGTACAGAGTGCCTGCAAAAATTAGTGAGATGTGGAGTTTTTAGGCTCCGAGTTAGGTTTTGGGACAAGGGCACGAGTCTTGGGTTTTGGTAGTGACTTCTGAGAAACAGATGGTTTGGAAGGTTTGTTTCGATATTCCTTAGGAAATAAACATAATGCCATTGTCCTTTCATCTATCTAGTAGTCATACTCAATGACATGAGAGTTCAGAACAACTTTCTTCGGAGTTTTAACTTCCGGAGTAGTGGGAACTACTGTGTTTTCCAGAGTTGTTGTCACATCTTTGTGTGTTTTAACTTTCCAAACAAGGTTTTGTTTGGAAGATTTTGGAAAAATTGTTTTCTTAACTCTTTTAGCTTTGGTTTATGGCATATTTGGGTTTGTAGGTTGAGGTTTAAAAATTGTGTCATTAGCTTTAGCAATGAAAACGGGTGAAACGGTCCGAGGAGAGTTGTTTCAGACAGATTTGGTGCTTACACTAGACTTTTTTGGAGTAGGACTGACCACTTTCTTTTGCTTTACAAGGCTGGGAGGATTGGAAGGCCTCTTGAGAATCTTAGTGGGTGTGAGGGAGTTTAACTATGAGTTGAGGAATAACATTCCGAGATACACTTACTTTAGAGTTCTCAAGGAATCCTCAAATTTGTCTTGGCTTAACTTCCTTTTTGAGAGAATTTTTGGTTTCTTTTTTAGGACTAATGACATATTTTCGATTCAACGAGGGTTTCTTTCTTTGGTCAGATGTTGACTTGGATGGCTGACCACTTGAAGGATTGCCAAACTTGGGCTTGGTGGGCACCAAGGTTGTTTTAGAGGTTACCAAAGAATTTGAGTCACAAGAATCCATGGAGACATTGCTTGTAGTTTCAATGTTATCATCTAAGGATGCACATGTAAACTTAGAAGTACCAGATTCAGTTGTCACTGGAAGAATTTCCTCAACAACACAGTTGTTGGGAGGATTGTGTTTCGGAACATAATCAATGTGATTTGAAACACTGTGGTGGAATTCAGTGGTCCGATTCAGGTCCAGGTTTGTCAGAGGCGAAAGTGATGTGGAATCAGGACACTTGACAACTATGGGTTTAAACTCAGGAATCAAAGATGCAAAATGGTCAGAAGTCTCATGAAGGGGTGACAAGGGAGAAACAGGTGTATCTGAATGTTTATGGTTCAGAACATCTCCCATAAAGGTCAGATTTTGTAACTCCTTCAAGGGACGAACAACTGGTTTCGGAAACTCACTTCTAAGACCGGGAGATTTTGACCAAGGATGACGAAAATTGTGAGTCATTCGTTCATTTGCTTCAAGCAAGTCAATAGAATTATGCAAAGCATCTATTTTGGCATTGAGACGTTTGTTATCAGAAATCAAAACATTTCTTTCGGAATAAGTGATTTCACATTTGTCATTAAGAATGATACATTCATCTTGTGACATTACAAGTTCTCGTTCTAAAGACTCTATTTTTAATTTCTTATCCTCGAAACGTAACCTAAGACGACTCAATTTACTGTCCTTCTTCTCACTGGCTTCTATGGCTGACTCATAGGCTCTATAGATGGTGTTCATATCTGTTTGGATCTGTGTCAGATAAGATTCACAAAGAGTCATATCAAAATTATTATTAATAACCATAGATGTTACCTGTTGAACGATGCTTCGACGTGGTGGATCGTTGATGGCCATGTAGCAGTAGTTTGGTTCAGCAACATCATCTTCATCTTCTGACCCTAAAGACCAAAATAGCCTTCATCGCACTCAATGGTTAGTCTCACCATCAAACACATGTTTCTTCCAGTAGTCATATCATTATCATCATCTCCGGATGACCAATATCTTTCCACATCTATAGACACAGTTGTGACAAATTCCTTTTCACTTTCGGCCATCTCTTGTGCTATTCGGGCATAGTAAGCTGAATCCTTGATCTTCAATTTTTGTGGAATATCAGCCAGACAATCTTTTGCAAAATGGTTTGCATGTCCACACTTATGACACACAACTTTTGGTTTGTCAGATTTCAGAATTTTCTGAGATTCCGGGGTGGAGTTGGGTTTAGTGATGTTTGGTTTGTAGGCTGGTGGGTGTTCCGGAGTGGATTGTTGTTGTGGAGCAGAGTAAGGTTAATGATTGTTTTGATGAAGAGCATGAAAACGATTGTGATAAGGTTTATGAGAGGGATTAAAAGGACATTTGTATTTCATGGAGAGTAGTGCGAACTCCTGCTAGAAATGGAGTTCAGAGTCCATGGCTTCCGAATCAAGAGTACCGTCAACATGATAGTTCTGAGTAGATAGGGTAGGCAAGGAATGTTGAGTAAGTGGAAAAATGGTTTTGAGAGGGTCCAAGATGGACGGATTTGGAATAGAGGATTCAAATGAACTGACCGGAGCAAGAGGACCTCCAGAGAGTTCTCTTAAGGTATGAGCAACGTTTGATTCATGACCTTGAAGTTCATCAAATAATTGGTAAAGCTTCGAATTCTTCAGAGATCCATTGCTTTGAAGACAAGACTTCACGTTTCCCCATCCTTTACCAAGATTGTTTATGAACTTAAGATTGTACTCCAAGGGAGTTCGGACAACCCCATGAGCAGTCATGTTGTTGACTACGATTCAGTATCGATTGGAGGCTGAGGAAACTGATTCACCAGGAGTTGTTGTAAAGGTGTCAAACTCATTTACAAAAGATGTCAGACGCTTGTCTTTCATATTTTCTGAACCTTCGATCAAATCTTGAAGAGTGTACCAAATCTCTTTGGCAGATTTACACAGCTTAATGTGTTCAAAGAGAGATGGTGGAACACCAAACACCATTTCAGAAAATGCCACTTGATCAGCATGCAGCTTCTCGATATCGTCAGCAGTGAGAGGAGTTGGGCGTTGTTTATCTTGACCCATGAGTTGAGCAGTAGCATCTCTAACTATTGTTCTAACTGGAACATGAGGACCTTATTTGAAGGATCTCCAGATAGCTTCACCTTTCTCTTTATCTCGTAAAAACCTTTCCATTCTGACTTTCCAATGATCATATTCTTCAACAACTAGCTGTGGGGCACGAGAATGGCAACCCACACTATTTGCTATTTGCATTGAATACATTTTTTGAGAATTAGTAGCAGCTATTGAAGTTGAGATATCGTCAAGAAAAAGTGGTATATAGAAGAACTTTTATCCTAAACACAACAATGGTTGAAATACCAAGGTAGTTTCAAACCAACTATAATTTGATCTTATGGATTCAAAGGACGACCACTAAATCTCTGATACCAATTGTGAGAACAAAAGATCTGATGCGCAACGACAAGGTTTGAAAACTCAAACCTTGAGTTAATGCTTAAGATCAATGTCTGCTAGCTAAGGAATGTTCCAGTCAAGTCCGGTAAGACCAATCAAGTCTAAGTTAATGTATTCAACAAAATATTCAAGACATAAATGAAGAGTGATATGATCAATGTAAAGATAATAAATGAAGAACAAAGAGAATGTTTTAGTAAATGACTTGAAGAGAATAGAAGATGAAGAAAGCTGAAGTAGTATAATTATGTTTGAATAATCCGTCAATTGATTTGTCATAGAAAACTCCTATAAATAGGAGAACACGATACATCATACAAACCAATTACATACATAGGACCGGACAATAGAGTTACTCCTGACACTCTAATTATCTAAGTTTTTCAAATAGATTTAGTCCTATGATATGTTACATCAAGCTAAATGACAAATTTAATTAATACAAATGGATAAAACACTGATTCAGACATGTTAACATTCTGGACAAAACATTTATTCCAGAATGCCTTCATTTTGGTTCGGCACACAAAATCATAATCTTCTCTTCCAGACGTAAGCTTTTATTCCAGACTGCAAACTGATTTCGCACCATCTTCTATTTCAGAATTGAGACTGTTTTTTTTTTAACTTCAAAAGGTTAGAGATTGTTAGAGGTTCACTTTCAGGTTCCAACAATATCTCGTGAAGAATCACTTCAAAGAAATGGGCCTCTGTCTAATGACTTTCAACCCATTTCCAAGAGTCAACATGCTGCTTTTAACAGTAAATTTAACAATAGATTTTCTTCTGGTAATACTGGTAATAAAAACAAAGGTCAGGCTATTCAATGTAAGAATTGTGGATTAAAAGGGCATTCTATTGAAAAATGTTATAAGATAATTGGGTATCCCAAAGATTTTAAACCTAGGAATGAGGTAAATTAGAACAATCAAAGTAAAAGCTTCAATGCTAATTCATCTTCTGTTCCTTCTGGATCATCTGGATCTGGAGAATCTGAGTTTCATCAACTTACTAAGGATCAGTATGTCAAGTTTATTAATCTGATTAGTGAAAAGAAATGCAATAAGGAGGCATCTGATAGTGCTAATATGGCAAGTACTTGCTTATTCAATGCTTACAATTCAACTTTTAATTGTAATAAGTGGATTGTTGATCAGGAGCTAATCAACATATGATAGCTTCTGAGTCTCTTTTATATGATACTATGGATGTAACCAAACTTAATCTTTATGTTAGTCATCCTAATGGAACGAGTGCTAAAATTGAAAAAAATTGGGAATATTAATGTTTCTAGTTCCTTAACTCTTTTTGATATTTTTTGTTGTTCTCGAATTTAGTGTTAATTTGTTGTCTATTCACAAAGTTTGTAAAGATAGTAAGTGTGAGGTTGTGTTTAATGAACATAGTTGTAAAATCCAAGATTTACAATCCAAGGAGATGGTGGGTAATGGTAGTGAGTATGGAGGTCTCTATTATGTAGATAGTGTACATTTAGGTAATTCTTTTAGTTCTAACTCTGTTGTGTGTTATGTTTCTAAGTTAACATGGCATAGTAGACTTGGTCATCCATCTGATCAAGCCTTAAAATCTTTAAAATCAAAACTTAACTTTGATACTGAGTCTTTACTACCTCGTGAAGTTTTCCAGAAGGACAAACAAACCAGGAATTATTTTTCTTCCAGTCAACATCAGTCATCTTGCTTAGGTGAACCAATTCATCTAGATGTGTGGGGTCCTTATAGGGTGATCACTTCAAAAGGTTTTAGGTTCTTCCTTACTATAGTGGATGATTTCACTAGGGCAAATTGGGTTTATTTGTTAAAGTCTAAAAGTGAAGTTTTTACTTGTCTTACTGCATTTTTTAATATTTTGTTCAATCAACTTGAAGTTAAAATTAAAAAGGTGAGGTCTGATAATGGCATCGAGTTTTTAAATCATAACATTAAATCCTTTTTCATTAATAAAGGTGTTATTCATCAGACTTCACATGTTCACACACCCCAACAAAATGGGGTTGTTGAAAGAAATTTTAACTTAAGTATTTTTTAATCAATAGCACACCCACTTCAGTTTTAAATGGAGCTTCTCCATATGAACTTGTGTATAAGTTTTTTCCTAGTTTTGATAAGCTTTGTGTTTTTGGTTGTCTTTTCTTTTCAACAAAACTAAATAATTTGGATAAAATTTCTGAATGTGCAGAAAAGTGTGCTTTACTTGGATATTCTTCTTAACAAAAAGGTTATAAAGTTTTAGGTCTTGATTCAAATCTTGTTTTTGTTTCCAAGGATGTAAACTTTTATGATTCAATATTTTTTTCATGCTTAAATCTTCTTTTGGAGATAAATCTAGTTTTTTGATGACCCATGTGACCCATTTTCCTGTGACGAGCCATTAGCTTCTAGTTCTCTACAAGAAAACATTAGTGTAGGTGATTTAGGAGTAACCCCTCAATCTGATGGTGATGGAGTAGTCCACAATTTGGTTGAGACCCCATCTAGTGAGGTCAGCAACCAGAGTGACGAGGCACGTGTGCCTCGGATTGATGTGGATGTTCATGCTTCCTCTACTGTGGTTGAGGATGGTAATGTGAAACCAAATAATCCTTCTGATGATCATGTATTAGGAGTTACTCGATCTGGTAGGAATGTGCGTTTACCAGCTAGATTTAATGATTCTGTTGTAGAAAGTTCACATAAATATAGCCATGAAAGTTCTGTGAATTATTCATTTTTAACTAATGAAAATAGATGCTTTGTGTTTAATCTTAATAAAACCTCTGAACCTAAAACTTATTCATAATCTTCATCTAATCCTAATTGGATCAAAACTATGAATGAAGAAATGGAAGCATTATACAGAAATCATACTTGGGATATAGTTGATCTACCTCAAGGTAGAAAGCCTATTGGTTGTCATTGGATTTATAAGATTAAATATAGGTCAAATGGTGAGGTTGAGAGGTATACGGCTAGACTTGTTGCTAAAGGGTATAATCAAAGAGAGGGTTTATGAGGAGACTTTTTCTCCAGTTGCTAAAATTGTTATAGTTAGAGTTGTTATATGTATTGTTGTTAATAATTCTTGGCCTCTTTTCCAACTTGATGTCAACAATACTTTTTTTGTATGGTGATTTAATTGAGGATGTTTATATGAATTTACCTGAAGGATATCATACTAAAAATGATAATAGAGTATGTAAGCTTATAAAGTCTTTATATGGTCTAAAGCAGGCTCCACGAAAATGGAATGAAAAGTTTTGTTCTTCTTTGTCCAAGTTTGGATTTGTTCAAAGTATAAGCGATTATTCTTTGTTTGTTAGGTCCAAAAATAACACTATTGTTATTTTATTGGTTTATGTAGATGATATAATCTTAACTGGAAATTGCAATATAGAAATTGAAAATGTTAAATTGTTTCTTAAGTCTCAGTTCAAAATAAAAGATTTAGGATTGTTGAAATATTTTTTAGGAATTGAAGTTTTGCTTACAAATAATGGTGTTTGTTTAAATCATATAAAATATTGGTTGGAATTATTGCTTGAATTTGGAATGTTGGGATGTAAACCTGTTAAAACACCTTTGGAGGTAAATTTTGTTTTTAATAGAGATTATGATGATAATTCTGAATATGTCAGTAATATAACAAATTTCAAAAACTTATAGGAAAACTTATTTATCTTATAGTAACTAGGCCTGATATAAGTTATGCAGTTCAAGTTTTTAATCAGTTTATGATATATGTTTGGACCTAGATAGCCCAATTAAAAATGGATTACTTGCTATTAGATGTCATTTTATGCATCTTATAGGGTAGTTTCTATCATCATTTTAGCATCATATTTTGTACATTTGCATGTCATTTATTTAAATAATGTTTAGCTCAAGTATTTTGATAGAATTCCCGTACTGCTCATGTTTTTATGTCAATTTCAGATAGTTTGAGTGGAGCAGTGCTTTGGGAGCAGTTGGATGCGCGTTTGGAGCTTAAAATGGAGCTTGGGACTTATGAAGGATTATGAGGAATGTTTGGAAGATGCTTTGGTCAAGAAACATTCGATTGAATTGATCACACGAAGATAGAATATGCAATCTAAAGTTAAAGGATGTTGTTGTCAGTATTTTAACCATATCTCGAGAACCGTTACTCCGATTGACGCGATTCAAAATGATCTGAAAAGTAGACGAAATTTCGGACATCATAGGCACAACCTGTGATCGCAGGTTGTCTCCTTGCGATCGCAGGTGACCCTTTTTGCGATCGCAGGTTTGGTCGCAGGTTGCCTTCGAGGTTCTATTGTGCCCAAAATTCATCCGGGAGTAAAAACTCAATACCTGCGATCGCAGGTTGTGTACATGCGATCGCAGGTTGGCCAAAAAGTGTCAAAATAATATCCTACTTCATTAAAAAGGCACCAGACGCGTTTATTTCAAAACCCGCAATCGCAGGTTGTGTACATGCAATCGCAGGTGCGCCGTTTTTGCTGTTGGATGTATAAATTGACCCTGATAGCATTCCTGTAACCTAAGTTGATGATTCCAGAGGTTCCAAACGACGAAAATACGATTTTGGAGGCGTTTCTTCTCCGATTTCAACAATTTCTGAAGATCTGAAGACTGTGGATCATCTCCTACGTTTAGTTTAGTAAGATTTAGTAGTTTGATGTCTCTTTTCATTTGTTTTTATCAGATTTTATCCATGTCTGGCTAAACCCTAGTTTCAGTTCTGCAAAAGACAAGTACTTTTCATGTGATTGATCAATAGATCTGGTTTTTGATTTTTGTTTCTATCTAGATTCTTCAATTTTGAGCTTAATGAATGTTTGATTTGAATTCTTGTTAGTCTGATCACCTAGCTAGGGTTTTATCATTCTAGTTAATCAATTAATAGAATCCGTAATTGTTCTAATAAATTGGTAAAAGTAACAAGTATCAGATTGGTTCCGTTTTGGGATTTAACTCTGGTATAAACTGTAAAAATCATACTTTTACGCTTCCGAGCTTGTGAGAAGTATTGGGTGTTGCTGAGAATTTTACAAAGAACTTAATGCAACTTTTCTGATCTTAATTAAGAGCTTGTTTGATTAGATAGTAAAAAGTTAGGGTTAATTGAAGAGCTTGTTTTGATTAACTAATTTAGGTAAAAGAGAAATTACTAGAGCTTGCTAGTTTTTCTCAGTACCAGCTTTGATAGAATGCATCTCAAATAATCAGATCTAGGTTGATTGCATGATTAAGAAAGTCACAGCAGAGCTGAAACCGTTTCTATTATTGATTTTTGTTTAGTTTATTATCACTGCAATTTTAGTTTTTAGTTTAATTCAAATCCCTTTCTTAATAATTTCTTCTTGACTAGATTGTGCCTGATGCAAAAAGGCATTGACTTTTAGGCTGTGTCCCTGAGGATTCAACCCGACTTCCCTATGTTATCTTTTTAGTGCATTCCAAGCAGTGATAAATTTACTTGTTTAATACGCGCGTGATAGCGTGTTAACAAATTGGCGCCGTTGCCGGGGACACGATGCTTTTTAATAGTTTTATGCCAACAACTTTTCGTTCAGGTACACCTTTAGCTTTTGATCCAGAAATCGAGCGAACTGCAAGGAGACTGAAAAAAGAGGCAGCAAGAAAGAAAAATCAGCTGGTCTTTTTAGTTCATCATCCTCCCTACCTCAAGAAACCTCCACACCACAAGGCACTCCCTTGTGGAACGAATCAGATCCGTTTTTTCCAAAAGTACCCCCGTTTTCTCCTCAAAACAGCCCATATAAAACTTACTCCCTACCCTCTTCCATTAAAACTGAAACCACAGACTCTTCAGAAACCAAATCTGAAGGATCAACCAAGAGTGGAGACGAAGCATAAAAGACCCTTAGAGAGTGGGCCACTCAAGAGGTCAATCAGCAGCCCCTCTGTATCACTTTTCCGGAAGCCCAAAACTTCGAGCTTAAATCTGGGCTGATACACCTTCTCCCTACGTTTAGAGGACTAGAAAACGAAGACCCATATAAATTCCTCAAGGAATTTCATGTGGTATGTTCTGGAATGAAGCCACATGCAATTACTGGAGACTAGATCAAACTAAGGGCATTCCCCTTTTCGGTTCAAGATGCAGCAAAAGAGTGGTTATATGACCTCCCGTCTGGTTCAATAACAAGCTAGTATGAACTCGCCAAACTTTTTGTAGAGAAATATTTTCCTGAAGCGAAAGTGTCAAACCTGAGCAGAGAGATTCTTGGTATAAAGCAAGGCAAAAGAGAGGCTCTCCACACTTATTGGGAGCGGTTCAAGAAGCTGTTGGTTCGATGCCCTTAATATGGCATTAGTGAATATCAATTGTACCAGTGTTTCTGTGAAGGCTTGATACCCATGGAGAGGTGACTTATAAATGCATCAAATGGAGGGTCACTTTCAGACATGACCCCAACTGAAATCAGAGAGCTAATCAAAAAGCTAGCGATCAAGTATAAACATTCTGGGAATGAAGACGAGTGGTATCCAGATCAACCAATGGGTGTTAAGGAAGTCAGCAATGTTCATCTGGAAGCTCAGATATCTAAATTGACGAAAGTTGTTTTGCTCTTGACTAAGGAAAAAGTCACTGCAAAGAAACAATGTGGGATTTGCTTGAAGGCTGATCACCCTACAGATATGTGCCCAATATTGCAAGAGGATACAGTTGCAGTTAAAGCTGTTGGGGGCTACCAATAAAATATTCAGAATAATTATCAGCAGAAACAACAATTTCACCCTCCACCTGGATTTCAGCAGCAACAAAATTTTCAGCAGCCGGGTTTTCAACAAAATTTTCAGAATCAACAGAATTTTCAGCACCAGAATTTCCAACAACGTTTGCAACATCAACCCAGTAGTTCCATCATGGCCTTAGAAGATATAGTGAAGAGTCTTGCCACGAGCACCCAAGCATTCCAGACCGTAACTAGAGCTAGTATCAAGAATCTGGAGCAACAAGTGTCTCAACTTGCCACTTTCTGTGGGTCGTCTGGAGTCTTAAGGAAAGTTACCAGGGCATACAGAAAACAATCCAAAGCACAATGTGAGTGTTATTTCCTTGAGAAGCAGAAAGACATTTGAAGACCCAAGCTCATCTGAACTAGAAAACAAAGATGAAGAAGAGTTTGAAGAGGTTCTGATAGAAGAAGGAGATGTGGAAGGGATAGAAAAAGAAGCTGAAGCTGAAGAGTTTGAAGAGGTGTTGGTTGAAGAAGAATCTGAAAATCTGGAAGAAAAAGAAACTCCAACACTACCCAAGCCAATTCTGAAGGAGTACAAGCCATTACCTCCATTACCATCAAGACTGAAGAGTACGAAGCGCGAAAGAGATGATGAATATATTATGGTAATTCTTCGCAAGGCTAAGGTAAATATCCCACTTTTAGATATTATCCAACATATCCCTCACTATGCTAAGTTTCTTAAAAATTTATGCAAATCAAAGAAAAAAATGAAATTTAATGAGATTGTAAAAGCTGGTGAAAATATCTCTTCTATTTTACAAAAAGGTTTGCCTCCAAAGTGCAAGGATCCGGGGATTTTCTCAGTTCCTTGTAAATTGGGGAAACTTAATTTTCCAAAAGCCATGCTTGATTTAGGAGCTTCAGTTAATGTCTTTCCCTATTCTATTTTTGAAAAATTAAAATTGGGATCTTTGCAAAAGACCGGGACCACCATCCAGTTGGTGGATCATTCAACAGTACACCCAAAAGGTGTGCTTGAGGATGTTCTTGTCCAAGTGGGTGAGCTTATTTTTCCCGTTGATTTTTATATATTGGACATGTGAAACTTGGACACTTCAGATGCGAACTCTATTATTTTGGGAAGGCCTTTTATGAAAACTGCAAAAACGAAAATTGATGTTTTTAATGGCATGATTTCAATGGAGTTTGATGAGGAAGTGGTTAAATTTCAAATTAATAATGATGGTTAAATTTCAAATTAATAATGATGATTTTCCTCCTGAAAATGTTTTTGTCAATTATATGGGTACCAGTAGTCCTTTTTCTGAGGGCTGCTGTGAGTTTTCTAATGTCTCTGTGCAAGAAAAATATTTAGACAGGAATTCATCTGATAATATATCCAAGGAGCTGGCTGAAGATAAGCTTGGGGAAAATGAAGGAGGGATCTTGGTTGTTGAAAAGAAATTAGTAAAAGATAATAAACCTGAAAAGAAGTTATCTGAAGGGGCTGAGATTGAGTTGAAAAGAAACAAACTTTTTGAAGGAGAAGAGGAAAAAGTGATGAATTCTGTTGAAGTGATTTCAGATATGAAACTGAAAATAAGAAAGTTTGAAGAAAAGGAAGAGAAGATTTATGGGAAGAAAAAGAAGGCCAGAAAGAGAAAGAAGTTTAATCAACTGAAAGACTTACTTGATAACTATTTAGAGTCTTTCTAGTTTGCTGAACAAGTTCCAGATCTACCCATATTGCCATATTTGAAGGGATCTGGAGTCACAAGGAAAAAAGTTGAGCTTCAAAGAAGTCCCAACCACACCAGTTAATAATCTGGTTGGGCAAAGTCGAGCCAACGACCTTAAAAAAGGGCGGCTTTTCGGGAGGCAACCCGATGAGTAGTTTTTAGTTTTTTATGCTTTCAATAAAGAGATGATCGCAGTTCCAAGCAAGCTTGGGGAAATCAGAGGATCGGCGGAGTTGCTGAAATTCAAATTTTTCGTCAACATTCGTCATCAAAATCAAAATTTCTGCAATTTATCAGGTACATTCATTCCTAGTTGCATATTTTTGCTTTTATATTCTTTATTAAGCTGTTCATTCCTAGTGTAAAATTTTGCATTTTTGTTAAAATTTTAATTTTTCAGTTAAAATTTTCAAAGTTTTCTTTTTGCATTTTATTTTTAGTATTGCATTTGCATTTAGTTAAAATATTTTCATTTTTATTTTTCTGCATTCATAACAAAGAAAAACCCAAAAAGATTTTATTTATAGTTATTTTTATTTTCATTTTCTGCATTCCAAAACAAAATAAAAAAAATTAAAAAATTTACATGAGATGAGGATATCTTTTTACATTCGATAGCTCTGTTAAGATGAAATGTGATAGTTACCAAAAATAACAATCTCATTACACTCAATTTTAAGAATTATCTTTTCAGGTGCTTTAAATGTTTTCAATATGAACCAACATATGAGTCAGGTAATTTTTACAATGGAAGTGTAGGATAGAAAAACGAACAGTGTTTTGAAAATAATTTCCTTGAATGCCTTAAAAAGAACCTAGATTGGATAACCCTTATCATTCATTGAAGTACTGAACCCTATAATTTCTGCGCCTTTTGAGGTTAGGAGAGAACTCTTGTTATACCCACAATTTATTATCATTTTTGAAGTATTGAAGATATGGTGGGCCTCAAAGTAAAACTTGCGCCCAGTCAATATATATATATATATATATATATATATATATATATATATATATATATATATATATATATATATATATATATATATGTTAGAAATGATATATCAAGCAACTTGAAGAAATCTGAAATTCAAAGTTAAATCCAAGTCAAGTTCAATTCGAAATCAAGAAGCAAGCAAGTTAAATATGAAGAGTTGATCAAGAAAAAGAAGATGTGTGGTATAATGAGATTTATCCATCGATAGTGGAATCATAGGGGTAAGCTTGGATTTTCTGTCCATAATGGAGCTTACCGCGTTTACTGGACGAGTTCGTTTAAACTTAGTCAAGCTAAGTTTAAACGAATTTTCATGAAATTATTTTCCACAAATTCAATTCGGCATAAAAATTATTTGCTCAAGTTTGGTTTAACTAATTAAATATAATTATGAATCGTTAATATAAAGTGTTGAGACTGTTGTCTAGATAGTGATTTCATTGGAGCTTCCTCGTTGTGAAATCTGTTCATGTGACAAAAAAAAAGAGTGTAGTATTTTGATAAATTTTAAATTTTTAGTTTCCTTAATCTTGCTATATTTTTTATTCTAAGTTCCTTTTTATGTCATCTACATCTTTCCATTTGTTTATAGTGTTTTATTCTTTTTCTTACTTGAGGGCAAGTAAGGTTTAAGCTTGGGGAAATTTATTAGATGTCATTTTATGCATCTTATAGGGTAGTTTTTATCATCATATTTTGTACATTTGCATGACATTTATTTAAATAATGTTCAACTCATGTATTTTGTTAGAATTCTCGTACTGCTCATGTTTTTATGTCAATTTCAGATAGTTCGAGTGGAGCAGTGCTTTGGGAGCAGTTGGATGCGCGTTTGGAGCTTAAAATGGAGCTTGGGACTTATGAAGGATTATGAGGAATGTTTGGAAGATGCTTTGGTCAAGAAACATTCGATTGAATTGATCACACGAAGATAGAATATGCAATCTAAAGTTAAATGATGTTGCTGGCAGTTTTGACCCCCTGTCAGTATTTTGACCATATCTCGAGAACCGTAACTCCGATTTACGCGATTCAAAATGATCTGAAAAGTAGACGAAGTTTCGGATGTCATAGGAACAACCTGCGATCGCAGGTTGTCTCCTTGCGATCGCAGGTGACCCTTTTGGCGATCGCAGGTTGCCTTCGAGGTTCTTTTGTGCCCAAAATTCATCCGGGAGTGAAAATTCAATACCTGCGATCGCAGGTAGTGTACATGCGATCGTAGCTTGGCCAAAAAGTGTCAAAATAGCATCCTACTTCATTAAAAAGGCACCAGACGCGTTTATTTCAAAACCCGCGATCACAGGTTGTGTACATGCGATCGCAGGTGTGCCGTTTTTGCTGCTGGACGTATAAATTGACCCTGATAGCATTCCTGTAACCTAAGTTGACGATTCCAGAGGTTCCAGGCGACGAAAATACGATTTTGGAGGCGTTTCTTCTCCGATTTCAACAGTTTCTGAAGATCTGAAGACTGTAGATCATCTCCTACGTTTAGTTTAGTAAGATTTAGTGGTTTGATGTCTCTTTTCATTTATTTTTATCAGATTTTAGCCATGTCTTGCTAAACCCTAGTTTCAGTTCTGTAAAAGACAAGTACTTTTCATGTGATTGATCATTAGATCAGGTTTTTGATTTGTGTTTTTATCTAGATTCTTTAGTTTTAAGCTTAATGAATGTTTGATTTGAATTCTTGTTAGTCTGATCACCTAGCTAGGGTTTTATCATTCTAGTTAATCAATTAATAGAATCCGTAATTGTTCTAATAAATTGGTAAAAGTAAGAAGTATCAAATTGGTTCCATTTTGGGATTTTACTCTGGTATAAACTGTAAAAATCATACCTTTACGCTTCCGAGCTTGTGAGAAGTATTGGGTGTTGCTGAGAATTTTACAAAGAACTTAATGCAACTTTTCTGATATTAATTAAGAGCTTGTTTGATTAGACAGTAAAAAGTTAAGGTTAATTGAAGAGCTTGTTTTGATTAACTAATTTAGGTAAAAGAGAAATTACTAGAGCTTGCTAGTTTTACTTAGTACCAGCTTAGATAGAATGCATCTCAAATAATCAGATCTAGGTTGATTGCATGATTAGGAAAATCACAGCAGAGCTGAAACCGTTTCTATTATTGATTTTTGTTTAGTTTAATATCACTGCAGTTTTAGTTTTTAGTTTAATTCAAATCCCTTTCTTAATAATTTCTTCTTGACTAGATTGTGCCTGATGCAAAAAGGCATTGACTTTTAGGTTGTGTCCCTGAGGATTCAACCCTGCTTCCCTGTGTTATCTTTTTAGTGCATTCCAAGCAGTGATAAATTTACTTGTTTAATACGCACACAACAGCGTGTTAACACTTGCCAAGGAGATGGGCTTTACTAATTTGGGCTTTGGAGTGTGCTTGATTTCGTGGATTTGGGCTTGAAATGGGGTTGACCGATTTGTTTTGGCTACATGGAATTTGTGACCACGTTTTTTTGGACTTGTTGGTGATCATGGAAGAAATTTAAACCATTTACTTGTCTTGTGTGTAGCATGGACGAAAATTGAAGAGTTTTTGGGAGTTTCTAGTAGTTAATGAACTAAGTAAATAAAAGATCTTAATGATGAGCCTTTTCACTTTTGTAACTCATGGCTCTTAATGAGCCTTTTCACTTTTGTAACTCATGGATCCTATCAGCTATATATAGGGTCAATTTATATGAATAAAATATTATTTGAACTTGTTGCAATTCGCTCTATTTCTCACATAAG
Organism: Lactuca sativa; assembly: GCF_002870075.4. Taxonomy (NCBI): domain Eukaryota; kingdom Viridiplantae; phylum Streptophyta; class Magnoliopsida; order Asterales; family Asteraceae; genus Lactuca; species Lactuca sativa. Next base: position 134,208,857 of record NC_056630.2, on the reverse strand, counting down.
ATAGGTCTTTTATCGTGTAACGACCCGTTTCCGGTATGTTAATTAATTTGATTTGGGCTAAGTTTTCAAGAGGGACTCGGCGAGTTCTAGCCTGACTCGCCGAGTCAGGACGCGCATCTTGTGCACGCGGGAGCCGGCGACTCGGCGAGTCCATATCATGGACTCGGCGAGTCCGTCCGTCTGGGTGAAACCCTAACTCCCCGGGTTTGCTCACTATTTAAACCCCATTATAGCCTCCATCCCGTCACTTTCCCCCTGAGAGCACTGTGAAAAACCCTAAACCTCCCTCTTGTGAGCTTATAAGTGATCTTGTTCCATTTTGTGAAGGGGTGAAGAAGGAGAAGAAGAAGGAAGCAAGGAAACGAGTTCTAGTGCCAAGATCCAAGATCAAGTGTGAACTTATTGAGGTATTTTCGGAGTTCTCTTCTGGTTTCATGTTTAAACTTCCATTAGAGCTCTTTTAAGGGCTATTTGATGCTTGTTCCAAGCTTTATGCTTGCTTGATTGTGTTATTGAGCCGAAATACCTTTGGATCTGAGTGTTGGGGTGTTGAAGAGTCCAGATCCACTGTCTTTTTGGAGTTACATTGCTTATTAGCCATGGATCTACCCTTATTGTGCATATTTTAGTCTTATTTCCCTCATTCATGTGGTTGTGCACGTAAAGTTGGAAACTTTACGTGGTAAAACAGCTTAATGGACCTAGATCTATCATTTGCATGTGTTGGATTCAAGAGAAATCGAGTAAAAATATGTTGCATGGCGGCGACTCGGCGAGTCGGAGGAACGACTCGACGAGTCAGGTCGCGAGTCCCGAGTTCTTCAGTTTCTTCAGTGTCGAGTGTACGAGGTGAGTTAGGGAGTGGACTCAGCGAGTTAAGAGTAGACTCAGTAATGGAGGGACTCGGCGAGTTTGTTCATACAACTCGGCGAGTCCAAGGCAATCTCCTTGAGGATTAAGAACAACTCGTCGAGTCTGTTCATCTGACTCGGCGAGTCGGATGAAGATCATCTGAGTTTTTGGATCCAGAGGATACTCGTCGAGTCGATGCCACACTCGACGAGTGACAGCTGGTAAGAGTTGAACGGAGAGTCTAGGACTCGGCGAGTCGGGTATCCCGACTCGGCGAGTCAGCCCTGAGTAAGTCAACTTTGACCAAGGGTAAAAGAGTCATTTTACCCTGAGTGTAGTGCTAGTGATTGATTGAGTGTGTTTATGGATTTGTAGCCGAGGAGATTCAGGAGCAGCAGCCGTTAGCTTTCCGAGCCGCACTCTCATCCGCTAGCTTACGAGGTGAGTTTCCTTCCCGTAGGGGCGGGTCTAAGGCCACAATGCCGGCCCGTCCAGTTAATAGTAATTTCCGGACTTCGGTCCGATGTAGTAGTTAGTATGTTTGATGCCTTTGTGGTTCAGACATGTATTATGTGCTATGTGTATGTGTTTATGTTCCGGGCCACGGCCTGATGCAGTATGCAGTATAAATTGTTATGATATGCTATGCTATGTACAGTCAGTCCCGGACCTCGGTCCGATGCAGGGGACACGGTCCTAGTTAGTTCCGGACTTCGGTCCGATGCAGTCAGTTCCGGACTTCGGTCCGATGCAGTTAGTTCCGGACTTCGGTCCGATGCAGTTAATTCCGGACCTCGGTCCGATGCAGGGGACAAGGTCCCAGTCAGTTCCGGACTTCGGTCCGATGCAGTTTTCCGGGTCCCGACCCGATGCAGTGGGCAAGGCCCAATATGTGTTTATATGTTGTTGTATGGTATGTGGTAAGTTGGGGGAGCTCACTAAGCTTCGTGCTTACAGTTTCAGTTTTGGGTTTCAGGTACTTCCGCAAGCAAAGGGAAGAGCTCTGGATGACGGCATCGCACACACCACCGTTTCAGCTTTAGTTGGATTTGATTTAGTTGTTGTTTTGGATATAGCATGTTACATTTTCCGCACAGTACTTTATTATCTTTTGGGACATATCACGCATGGTTTATCTATATGATACTCTGATTATAGTTTTGATGGTATTAAAAACGAAATTTTTGGGTCGTATTTTTGGGTCGTTTCAAGTTGGTATCAGAGCCCTGGTTTGAGGGATTCGGATACACTCTCGGGTGTATCTGAACTCAAACTAAAGGGAAATAAAAGATTTTTAATAAAATGTTTTTACAAAAGAATTTTGAAAACACTTAGAAGGAAAAGAATTGTTTTAAGAAAAGGTGTGTGCATGCGGTCAACCGAGCTCAAGTAAGTACTCCCAAATTACCCATACAAGTTATTTGTTCAATTTCAGTTTAGTAGAACAGCATGCTAGAATAGGACTAAGGGTGTAGGAGAACGCTTTATGTGCCTGCTTATGTACTACAGCTCTATGAATATTGCATGCTAGAATTGAGTAGACAGCAGTAGGATAGCCTGTTTAGGTTACGCTTGATCGTATGAGCTTAGCATCCTATGCTAGTGCAGTTTCTTGTTATAAGAATAGCTTGCGTGAGTCTGTTCCCTTGTCCGAATGCTGCTTGCTTTGTGCTTAGTGGGATTCCGAGTAATGGGAGTTAGCCATTAGGTGGACACGTCACACCACATGTAATCAGGTTTGAATAATCCCAGAGTGCTGGAACTGGCCCTACTGCGCAGCTCTTGTTTGAGTCCAACCGTTGTAGGGACGGATCTTTTACTTGAAGGATTATCCGATCCTCATCACATGTGATGGTGTTCAGGTGATGGCTAACTGGCAGTGCAAGGAGACCTACAGCAGCTGAGGACCAGTCGTATTGAGCTCGAGTTTTCTCTAGGGCAAGCCTAGGGTGAGAGTAGCAGGGAATAGCAGCAGTAGAAGTGACTTGGGGAAGTCGAGGCAGTTCTTGAGGAAAGTATGGATAGATGTGGAAGGTAGTAGGGGCCCATACTACTGGAAGCAGAGGATCCGTATTCGAATCAAGGAAGGCCAAGATTAGACCAGGAAGCTAGTAGTCGTATCATGATCCCTTGAAATATTTCAATGTTCTGATGTTGTTATGATATGTTTCAGAATGGTAGTTTTGCGTCCGAGGCCAGCAGCCGGCAGTTCAGATGCCGGAGGAGGATCAGGAACGGGATCCGACCCGGAGGTCGGACAGATCGATGAGCAGACCAGAGAGTTCCTTTCTTCTGAGATTACTCGCATCATACTTGAGCAGACTCCTGTGATCTTCGGTTCGATCAAGGAGGGCATTTTGGAGATGATGGATGAGAGACTGAGTACCTTCCGTACTGAGATGGCGGCCGTGATGGGGTCGCGCACACCCACTTTCAGGGAGTTCAGGGCATGCGGGGCTCCTGACTATCACGGGGCACGGGACCCCATAGCGAGTACCAGGTGGTTGGCGGATGTGGCCAACGCATTCCGCACTAGCAGATGTCCCGAGGGGGACAAGGTCAGATTGGCGTCCTGTCTCCTGAAGGACAGGGCACGTGACTGGTGGGAGGAGGTAGGACATACCATCGGGGATGATGCGGCATTAGATGCCATGACCTGGGATGATTTCTCTACCAGGTTCAGAGCGGAGTTCGCACCGGTCATTGAGGTGCAACAGTTAGCCAGGGAGTTCCAGGATCTTACCCAGACTACCGAGACAGTGGCGGAGATCACCGCCAAGTTCAGGGAGCGGGCCCTTCTTGTTCCTCAGTATGCAGCAGACGAGGAGATGAAGAAGGCCCGTTATCACGAGATGTTGCGGAGCGACATTCGTATGTTTGTGAGCCGGTCCAGTTGCAAAACACTGGACGACATGATTGCTAGAGCCAGAGAGAGGGAGATTGATCTCGAGATGGAGAGGAAGAGGAAACCGGAGGCGGTTCCGGGTGCAGGCAGTGTGGGCAAAAAGCCCAAGGTTTCAGATCACAGGTCCAGGGGTCAGCAGAGCCACGGTCGATGTGGCAAGTGTGGGAGGTTGCACGAGGGGGCGTGCAAGGCAGGGAGTTCCGGCTGCTACAAGTGCGGTCGGACCGGGCATATGAGTAGGGATTGTACGGCCCCTGCCACTACGGTTACAGCATCGGATCTGATTTGCTTTTAGTGCAATCAGAGGGGACACAAAAGGTCCCAGTGTCCCAGTTTAGCTGCAGCAGGGAAGGTGCATGCACCCGCCCCTGCTACTTTGAGGATCACAGATGGCCGTCAGGGCCGAGCTGATGCGCCGGTGGCGAAGAGCAGGGCATTTCAGATGACAGCAGAGGAGGCGCGAGCGACTCCTGATGTGGTGACGGGTATGTATATTTCTTTCATCTCTTAATTATTAATATATCGTTTGAATATTATTTGATGGTACGCTTTATTTAGGGTCGTTCTCGGTGAACGGCATCCCTGCTTTGGTATTGTTTGACTCGGGGGCCACCCGATCATTTGTATCGCTTGCGCTTAGCAAGAGATTTAGCAGAGCTCCGGGGGAACTGGATTGTCCATTAGAGGTTGAGATAGCAGATGATAGGACCGTGAGGGTCGACAAAGTATATAGAGGGTGTTCCCTTCAGATATTTGAGGAGCAGTTTTCAGTGGATTTGGTTCCGATTCCCCTGCGCGGGAATAAAGTTATTGTGGGAATGGATTGGCTAAGCCCCAATGGGGCGGTGATTGATTGTGAGCTTCAGCTAGTGAGGGTTCTCACTCCCAGTGGGGGAGAGATAGTGGTTCAGGGCGAGAGGCCCCAGCGAGGATCGACCTTCTGCTCTGCTGCTAGGGCGAGGCGCTACGTTCAGCAGGGTTGCGCCGGTTATGTAGCCTACGTCTTGGATGCCCGGGATAAGGGCAAGACGACGATCGATGATGTTCCTATTGTTCGAGATTACCCGGATGTGTTTCCCGAGGATTTGCCGGGGATACCTCCTGAGAGGCAGGTTGAGTTCAGGATCGATCTGGTTCCTGGTGCGGCTCCGATAGCCAAAGCACCATATCGACTTGCTCCCCCTGAGATGCAGGAGTTGTCTACACAGCTTCAGGAGCTGTTAGACAAGGGTTTTATTCGACCGAGCAGTTCGCCTTGGGGAGCGCCGATCTTATTTGTGAGGAAGAAAGACGGGTCGCATCGGATGTGTATCGATTACCGGGAGTTGAACAAGGTAACGGTGAAGAACCGTTACCCACTTCCGAGGATAGATGACTTGTTTGATCAGCTCCAGGGAGCGTCTTGGTTCTCCAAGATCGACCTACGCTCCGGTTACCACCAGATGAGGGTCAGGGATGAGGATGTGCAGAAGACTGCTTTCAGGACCCGGTATGGTCATTATGAGTTTGTGGTGATGCCATTTGGGCTCACCAATGCCCCAGCCGCGTTCATGGATCTCATGAACCGCGTGTGTAGACCGATGCTGGATCGGTCAGTGATAATGTTCATCGATGACATCTTGGTGTATTCCAAGACGCAGGGGCAGCACGAGGAGCACCTGCGGGAGGTGTTGGAGACTTCGAGGAGGGAGAGACTGTTCGCTAAGTTCTCCAAGTGCGAGTTCTGGTTACGCGAGGTGCAGTTTCTTGGGCATCTCATTAATCAGAAGGGTATTTTGGTTGACCCGGCCAAGATTGAGGCCGTGATGCAATGGGAGGTCCCGAGGTCTCCCTCTGAGATTCGGAGCTTCCTAGGATTGGCAGGGTATTATCGGAGGTTTATTCAGGATTTCTCCAAGATAGCAGTGCCGCTCAGCCGACTAACCAAGAAGTCGGTAGTTTTTCGTTGGGGGCCTGAGCAGCAGGCGGCGTTCGAGACTCTCAGGCAGAGATTGTGCGAGGCTCCGATCCTTACCTTGCCAGAGGGTGTTGAGGATTTCGTGGTCTATTGTGATGCTTCGATCACAGGTATGGGAGCAGTGTTGATGCAGCGAGGCCATATGGTGGCTTATGCTTCGAGACAGTTGAAGCCTCACGAGGCTAATTATCCTACCCACGACTTGGAGCTGGGGGCAGTTGTATTTGCCCTCAAGATTTGGAGGCATTACCTGTATGGGGTCCGCTGTACTATCTACACGGACCACAAGAGTTTACGATACCTTATGGATCAGCCGAGTTTGAATATGAGACAAAGGAGATGGTTGGACGTGCTGAAGGACTATGACTGTGAGATCCTGTATCATCCAGGGAAGGCCAACGTGGTGGCCGATGCCCTGAGCCGCAAGGTGTCGGCGGCCCCTATCAGGGATTTGTGTATGAGGATGACGGTAATCACTCCTTTGTTGGAGCGGATCAAGGAGGCTCAGATGGAGGGTCTCAAGGAGGAGAGGCAGAAGTGCGAGAGGATAGTGGGTCGAGTAGCTTCGTTCGACTACGACAGTCGGGGTTTGATGACGCTTCATGGTAGGGTGTGGGTACCGTACTGGGGCAGGGTACGGCAGGTATTGATGGACGAGGCTCATAAGTCTCGATTTTCTATCCATCCAGGGGCGACGAAGATGTATCGAGATCTTCGACCTGATTATTGGTGGCCCTGCATGAAGCGGGACGTCGCTTGGTACGTTGAGAGGTGCCTGACCTGCCGAAAGGTCAAGGCGGAGCACCAGAGACCTCACGGCAAGATGCAGCCGTTGGATATTCCCGTGTGGAAATGGGAGGACATCACCATGGATTTTATCACCAAACTTCCCAGGACCGCACGTGGAGTAGATTCGATATGGGTAGTGGTGGATCGGTTGACGAAGAGTGCCCATTTTATCCCGATCCAGGAGAGTATATCGGCGGAAAGGTTAGCCGATATCTATGTGCGAGAGATTGTGGCACGTCATGGAGTGCCGGTATCGGTAGTGTCGGACCGAGATGTTCGCTTCACGTCCAGATTCTGGAAGCGGTTTCACGACGAGATGGGTACTCGTCTCCATTTCAGCACCGCTTTTCATCCTCAGACTGACGGGCAGAGCGAGAGGACGATTCAGACTCTCGAGGACATGCTTAGGGCATGCGTCCTGGATTTTGGGGGTTGTTGGGATACGTATCTTCCCTTAGCGGAATTCTCGTATAACAACAGCTATCATGCGAGCATTGATCGACCTCCTTTTGAGATGTTATATGGCAGGAAGTGCAGGACCCCGATTTGTTGGGGCGAGGTCGGTCAGCGGGTTATGGGGAGCACTGAAGTGGTGCTCAAGACGACGGAACTGATCCAGCAGGTCCGTAGTAGACTGCAGACTGCGCAGAGTCGGCAGAAGAGCTACGCCGACAGGAGGCGTTCAGACTTGGAGTTCCAGGTAGGAGACATGGTTCTTCTGAAAGTCTCACCTTGGAAAGGTGTCATCAGGTTCCGGAAGAGGGGCAAATTGGGCCCCAGATTTATTGGTCCTTTCAGGGTTTTGGCCCGGGTGGGTCGGGTTGCTTACCGGTTAGATCTTCCTGCGGAGCTCAGTTTGATACACAACACCTTCCACGTGTCGCAGTTGAGGAAGTGTCTAGTGGACGAGACAGCGGTCGTTCCCTTGGAGGATATCCAGGTCGATAGCGGCTTGAATTATATCGAGAAGCCGCTAGCAATTTTGGAACGGAAGACCAAGACCTTGAGGAACAAGGTAATTCAGCTGGTAAAGGTGCAGTGGCAGCATCGGAAGGGGTCAGAGTGGACATGGGAGGCTGAAGAAGAAATGAGAACGCACTACCCGGAGTTATTCGCAGATCCAGCCGTAGCAGACTTCGAGGACGAAGTCTGAAACAAGTGGGGGAGAATTGTAACGACCCGTTTCCGGTATGTTAATTAATTTGATTTGGGCTAAGTTTTCAAGAGGGACTCGGCGAGTTCTAGCCTGACTCGCCGAGTCAGGACGCGCATCTTGTGCACGCGGGAGCCGGCGACTCGGCGAGTCCATATCCTGGACTCGGCGAGTCCGTCCGTCTGGGTGAAACCCTAACTCCCCGGGTTTGCTCACTATTTAAACCCCATTATAGCCTCCATCCCGTCACTTTCCCCCTGAGAGCACTGTGAAAAACCCTAAACCTCCCTCTTGTGAGCTTATAAGTGATCTTGTTCCATTTTGTGAAGGGGTGAAGAAGGAGAAGAAGAAGGAAGCAAGGAAACGAGTTCTAGTGCCAAGATCCAAGATCAAGTGTGAACTTATTGAGGTATTTTCGGAGTTCTCTTCTGGTTTCATGTTTAAACTTCCATTAGAGCTCTTTTAAGGGCTATTTGATGCTTGTTCCAAGCTTTATGCTTGCTTGATTGTGTTATTGAGCCGAAATACCTTTGGATCTGAGTGTTGGGGTGTTGAAGAGTCCAGATCCACTGTCTTTTTGGAGTTACATTGCTTATTAGCCATGGATCTACCCTTATTGTGCATATTTTAGTCTTATTTCCCTCATTCATGTGGTTGTGCACGTAAAGTTGGAAACTTTACGTGGTAAAACAGCTTAATGGACCTAGATCTATCATTTGCATGTGTTGGATTCAAGAGAAATCGAGTAAAAATATGTTGCATGGCGGCGACTCGGCGAGTCGTAGGAACGACTCGACGAGTCAGGTCGCGAGTCCCGAGTTCTTCAGTTTCTTCAGTGTCGAGTGTACGAGGTGAGTTAGGGAGTGGACTCAGCGAGTTAAGAGTAGACTCAGTAATGGAGGGACTCGGCGAGTTTGTTCATACAACTCGGCGAGTCCAAGGCAATCTCCTTGAGGATTAAGAACAACTCGTCGAGTCTGTTCATCTGACTCGGCGAGTCGGATGAAGATCATCTGAGTTTTTGGATCCAGAGGATACTCGTCGAGTCGATGCCACACTCGACGAGTGACAGCTGGTAAGAGTTGAACGGAGAGTCTAGGACTCGGCGAGTCGGGTATCCCGACTCGGCGAGTCAGCCCTGAGTAAGTCAACTTTGACCAAGGGTAAAAGAGTCATTTTACCCTGAGTGTAGTGCTAGTGATTGATTGAGTGTGTTTATGGATTTGTAGCCGAGGAGATTCAGGAGCAGCAGCCGTTAGCTTTCCGAGCCGCACTCTCATCCGCTAGCTTACGAGGTGAGTTTCCTTCCCGTAGGGGCGGGTCTAAGGCCACAATGCCGGCCCGTCCAGTTAATAGTAATTTCCGGACTTCGGTCCGATGTAGTAGTTAGTATGTTTGATGCCTTTGTGGTTCAGACATGTATTATGTGCTATGTGTATGTGTTTATGTTCCGGGCCACGGCCTGATGCAGTATGCAGTATAAATTGTTATGATATGCTATGCTATGTGCAGTCAGTCCCGGACCTCGGTCCGATGCAGGGGACACGGTCCCAGTTAGTTCCGGACTTCGGTCCGATGCAGTCAGTTCCGGACTTCGGTCTGATGCAGTTAGTTCCGGACTTCGGTCCGATGCAGTTAATTCCGGACCTCGGTCCGATGCAGGGGACAAGGTCCCAGTCAGTTCCGGACTTCGGTCCGATGCAGTTTTCCGGGTCCCGACCCGATGCAGTGGGCAAGGCCCAATATGTGTTTATATGTTGTTGTATGGTATGTGGTAAGTTGGGGGAGCTCACTAAGCTTCGTGCTTACAGTTTCAGTTTTGGGTTTCAGGTACTTCCGCAAGCAAAGGGAAGAGCTCTGGATGACGGCATCGCACACACCACCGTTTCAGCTTTAGTTGGATTTGATTTAGTTGTTGTTTTGGATATAGCATGTTACATTTTCCGCACAGTACTTTATTATCTTTTGGGACATATCACGCATGGTTTATCTATATGATACTCTGATTATAGTTTTGATGGTATTAAAAACGAAATTTTTGGGTCGTATTTTTGGGTCGTTTCATATCGTGTGTTGTGTTGTGTGCCAATAGGTCTTGGCATTCAACCTAGTTCTTGCTTCAATAGGTCTTGAGGTAAGAACTAATCCTATCCTCTTCTCTACCCTCATATTCTCGTCTTCAACCTCTCTCTCTCTCTCTCTCTTCCATCTGAAAATAGCCCCCATACACGCATCAATTTATGCATAAACCAAGAACGTCTCATCTAAATGTTGCTTTTAGATTGCTAAGGTACTTAAAAGATTGTCCTGGGAAAGGTATTGTATTATCTAAATCAAATTCTTTTGATATGGTTGGTTATGTGGATGCTGATTGGGCCAAATGCTTGTCTACAAGAAGGTATGTTTCAGGCTATTTAGTATATTTAGGTAGTTCACTTGTTTCTTGGAAAAGTAAGAAACAAAGCATTGTATCCAAGTCTTCAACTGAGTCTGAATACTGTGCTTTGGGTTCAATTACATGTGAAGTTTTATGGATTCTATAGATTATGAATGTTCTTGGTTATAAAAATTTAACTCCTGTTAAGTTGTTTTGTGATAATGAATCTGCCATAAAGTTAGCATTGAATCCAGTTTTCCATGAGAAAACAAAACATTTTGAAATTGATGTTCACTTCATTAGAGAAAAAAAGAAAATGGAATTTTAAAAATTATTAAAATTGATTCATCTAATCAAAATGCAGATATATTAACTAAGTCTTTAACTTCTTTTTAACATGATTATTTATCAAAAAGACTTGGAATTCAAGATATGTTTGCAGGTAAGTAAAGTGTTATTATCTCAAATGATAAGCTTGAGAGGGGGTGTTGAAAGTATTATGATATTAAGAAATTTATCATTTAAGTGTTTTATGGTTAAGTAGGGTATATAGTGTTAAGTTGTTATTTCTATATGGATTGTTTCTGTTTATTTCTATATGTAGGTAAAATGTGCATGCGGGTTGTAAGTATGATCCAGATCCATGGGTTATAATTTTTCCTAGGTATTTAATGTACAAGGGAAGATCATTTCGTCATAACTCAAGATTTTTTGTGTGATACTCTCTCGTTTGTTCTCTTCATCTTCAGAAGAGGGTTTTCATATTAGGGTTTCTGTAAAAAATATGATTATGTGTATTCTTTGATTCCTTATTTCGTCAGAGTGTGATTGTAGTGAGGTTTTTCTTTGTATTTATATGATGAAAACCAACTATTTATTAGTGAATGAAATGTTGATGTTATGAATGAGTTGTGTTCTTGAATTTGTTCTTTGAGTTTATACTTTGTTACATAAATAAAACTTTATTTATATTGGAATAATTCACAAATTGTAGCCATTAAGACCTATGAACAAACTCGATTCTCTTTGTATATTTACCCACAGATGTGTAAAACATGTTATAATGATGGCATAATGATTTTTTGAAATTTATAATAAAAAATATATATGGAGGGTAATTCCTAATTTAAATATGGCAAAAGTCAAAACAAACATATCTTGTAAGAAATAAAACTTAATTTATATTGGAATAATTCACAAATTGTAGCCATTAAGACTTGTGAAAAAACTCGATTCTCTTTGTATATTTACCCACATATGTATAAAACATGTTATAATGATAACATAATGATTTTTTGAAAGTTACAAACAATTACTCGCGATCTAATCAAACTTCCAGATGATATCCCATCTTCTGGAAATATTAAAAGACACTATACTTAAGTATATCAAGTGTCCAGGCACTATACATATCCACGACGTGTAAATCCATTGATTACAACGTTAATGACTTGCAGGGGAGGACAGTGGTGGATTGGAGGCGACATAGGGAGTATTTTGTTTCAGTTTAGGAAAATCTATCACCACGATTGGTTTAGTTGTCAGTTGTGAACAATCAGCTTTTGTTTCGGGGAGACAGATTTTGGATGGTCCTTTAAGGGTCAACAAGATCTTAGATTGGTATAAAAACGAAAAAAAATGCATTGATAAAGTTTAAGATTGACTTCAAAAAGGCTTATGATTTCATATGTTGTAAATTCCTTGAACATGTAATGCAATTTATGGATTTTGGTAATAAGTGGATGAAATGGATTCATGGGTGCCTTTACTTAGCTAAAGCTTCTATTTTAGTTAATGGAAGTCCGACCGGAGAGTTTCATGTTCAAAGAGGTATTCGTCAAGGTGATCCTCTATCTCGTTTACTTTTTATAATCATGATGGAAGCTCTTCATGTTGTTGTCAAAGATGCTATACATGCCATGTTTTTCCTGCTGCGAAGATTGGTTCCATGCAGGTGTCTCATCTGATGTATGTTAACGATGTTATGTTTTTGGTTGATTGGTCTCAGAAGAATATTTATGCTATTATTTGGTTGTTGTAGTGTTTTCATAACGACTTTGGTCTAAAAATAAATATTCATAAATCTTTCCTTTTTGGAGTTGGGGTGGATTATGTGGATGTTTGTATTTTGGTTACCATTACGAGGTGTAAACATAAGAAAACTCATTTTCTTTACTTGGGTTTACCTATGGGTATTAGTATGGCTAAAATTCAAAAGTTGAGCTCTAGTTATTGACAAATTCAAGAAGAGACTTTCGAAGTGGCATGTCAATATGTTATCTATAGGTGGGAGGTCGGTGTTGGTTTCTTCAGTTTTGGGTTTGGTTGGTATTTAGTACCTCTCTTTGTTTTTAACGTCTGTTTAGATTAAAAAAAGGCTAGAATTTCTTCGCTCTAATTTTTTGGGGAAATGATAGTACTAATTCTAAGGTTCCGTGGATTTCTTGGAATCAAGTGCTAGCTTCTAAAGGAAAAGGTGGGTTCGGTATTAGTAGTCTAGAGGATTTCAATTTAGCTTTGTTACAAAAGGGAGATGGAGATATGTGAATGAAAAAGAAGCACTTTAGGTAAATGTTATTTTTGAAATTCATGCTTGTTTTGTGAGTGAAGGTTAATTCTCTTTTCCAAGGATTTGCTAGGATTGTTGGTTATATAAATACCATACATGACAAGGGTGTTATCCTTCATTCGTGTATTAAAAGAAGGGTTAAGTATGGAGGTTTAACTAAGTTTTGAACTGATATTTGGGTGGGGGATATGTCACTGAGGTCTAGGTTCCCTAGATTGTTCCAACTTAAGATGGAAAAAGATTGTGTGGTTCATGAGAGATGAGGTGTTGGAGGTAATAGGGTATGACGTAGGTATATTAGAGGGGGTGTGGAGCAAAGACAATTTGATTGGTATTCTGTTAGGTATGCAGCTTACTACATTTTAGGTATTCAACTTACTACAGGTAGTGATGATTGCATTTGGAACTTGGAAGGTTCGTATAAATTTACGGTTAAAGAAACACGTCATTATATTGATGATATAAGCCTTCCAGATGGTATTGTTGTTACTAGATGGAACATGTACATGCCTAGAAAAGTTAATATTTTAAACCGGCGTGTTTTTTGGGATAAAATTCCAACAAGGTAGAATTTGAGTCGTAAAGGAGTTGATATAAATTCAATAATGTGCCCATTTTGTTCGAATTGTATAGAGAAGTTTGATCACATGTTTTGGTCTTGTGATCTTTCAAATTCTATTTGGGAGAAGGTTTACAAATGGTTTGATTTGTTGCCTCCTAGAGTTGATCGGTTGCGACAAGTGTTTAACTGGATAAATGATTTTAATATCTCTTTAGATAAGAATGTGGTGTTGGATGTCATTTCATGTGTTATTATTTGAGTGTTTTGGTGTCATCGAAATGACATAGTTATTAGTGATAAAGTTCATCGTAAGAAGATACTGTTTGATAGAATAGTCGAGTATTTTTTTGGGTCTACAAATAAAAAAGTAAGGGTTAATTGGACTAATTGGCTCTAAAATCTTCTTTTAAATATTTCTTTGTAATTTGTTTTTCAGCTCTTAAAAAATGAAGGATTGTTTTTGCCCGAAACCACCATAAACACCACGCTGTGTATGAAACTCCCATTTGAAACATATATTTGAAACACCACCAGGGAAGGGAAGGGCTTCTGGTGGGTTTGGTGTGAATATTTTTTTAATTTAAAAATTATAAATAAATTAAATTAAATTAAAAAAAATTATTGAGGCCAAAATAGTTAATTTTTGTCTGTAAGAATGGTTAGAGTAAAAAGGAAAAAAAAATAGGACGTTTCCAATTAACTTTTAAAAATTAAGTCTGAGGGTACTTATTGACATTTATACGAATACGATTTATATAATTTATCTTTTTTTTCTTTTGATACATGGTACATGTTACATTGTCGGTAGTTAATTTCCATTAAGATAGACATACACTAGTTTGAACTAGGGATGTCAAAAAGTCTCTGTGTTGGCCCCGTCCCGTTTGGGGGTATTTATTAAAAATAATCGGGGGCGGGGACGAAGGCGGGACAAAGTTAATCCCCGTTTTAATTTAGTGGGCGGAGGCGGGGGTAGGCAATCCTGTCCCGAAACCCCATGGGGACCCCGTTAATAAATTATACATATATTTACGTATATTAATTATATAAATATAATAAACAATAACATGATTTTGAGCTTCCAAAATTCAACAAAAAACATGTTTTTAAACTGTTAGTATAGTGTTTTTAGGATGACATAACTTTTTTATTTTTAACATGTAAAATTATGCTATAAATAATTATTTGTTACCTAAAAAATAGTTTCTTCTAGCCCAAACTACAACTTCTTTTAGCAAAAAAAAAACAGCTTAAAATCAATCGAGGACAGAGGAACGAGGGTGGGGGCGGGGGTAATTAGGGGGATTCGCGGGTGGGGGCAGGGGTAAGAAGACTGGACATTTCGGGGGCTGGGACGAGGATGGGGGAACGAGGAAATTTTGGGGACGGGGGCGGGGGATGCACTCCCCGTCCCATTTGCCCCCGTTGACATCCTTAGTTTGAACATATAAATTATGGGGTTTTCTATAAGTAGCTCCCCCCTATTCCAATTTCACCCTCCTGATTTGATTTTTTGTCTTTAGTTGTTTTTTTTTGTTTTTTTTCCTATTTTGTTTTTTTTCTTTAATTCATTTTAATTATTATTATTATTATTATTATTATTAAAATTTCAAACAAAATTTTATAATTCGGACGACATTATAAATTCGGTTGACGTTATGAAATTCGAACGACTATATAAAATCGACTTTTAATTATTTTTTATATTATTATTATTATTGTTATTATTATTACAAATTTTGAGCAAAAATTTATAATTCCGAAGACAATATAAATTCGGTTGACGTTATATAATTTGAACGGATATATAAAATCGATTTTTAATTCTTTTTTATTTTATATTTTAATATTATTATTACAAATTTCGAACAAAATTTTATAATTCGGATGACGTTATAAAATCGGTTTTTAGTTCTTTTTTATTATATATATATAAAGTGTAATAATAAAGAAAACAAAAAAGAAATTAAACAAAACAATAATTTCAAATCAAATGTCAAAAAATTAATTAGATTGAGTTTAAGAGGAACTCATGTATTATAAATTATTTTTAAATAAAGTAACCAAAATGTATGCCCCCACTGTAGCTTTTATTTTGGTTATTTTGGTTTTGAAAAATTAAAATAATTTTTTAACATGATGCACATGACATCCATCTATATTCACTTATGCAAAAAACGGGTTACGAATTTAATATTATTGTTTTAAAATATCTATATCTCTTTAGATTTTACTATTATAATATCTCTTTGGATTTTAATAAATTTTTTATGATAATATCCTAAATTTTGGTTAAGTTTACGGTTTAATTTAAATATTTATTTTTTAAACAGAAAAGTCTCAATTATTAAATTTTATACGATAACTTATTATTTTAAAAAAGTAAGGATTGTTTTGTTAAATAATCTTTTCTATTTAAAAAATAAATATAAAAGTTACATCGTAATCCAAAATATTAAGATTGTATCCAATAAACAAATTTATTATTACACGATATAACTTTTTATTTGGAGTCCACGGTGTTATATAAACTCGTGAATTAGGAAAGTAAAAGATAGGATTTGTTTGTAGATAAAGATAAATAAAAAGAAATTTACAAAATTGATAAGAGTTAATTGGTCTTCTAAGTGTATTTTACACAAATGTCGCTTTCCGTGACCTTTTATATCTTATCCTTTCATCATCTTTTGACTTGTCCTCCCAACATTAAATTATTATATCACTATTTCTTTTTATGAAATATTCATAAAAATGACAATTACCCAATAATGTGTTAATCTGTTGATGACTTTTGACGGTCGAAATAGGAGAAAAAATGACAGGAAAAAAGATAGACAAATCTTTATAAGATTTGAATAAAAATATTAAGGTTTCTCATCGGAGAGAAAGAAAAAGGTTAGACAAAAGATAGGTACAAAGAGGCCAATCTTAGTACTAAGAAAGTTGTGGCTATAGCTAAGAGCCTAAGATCATAACTTACAAAGAGAGATGTATGGGAAATTGGACACAAAAGAAAGAGAGCAAGGAATATACAAGCCAGCTAAATCAATTCAAATTGTGCATCGGAAAGAAAGGAGTTTTGTGGGTGTATTTTATTCAACATTATCTTAAGCCCCATTTGTCAGAGAAGTGCTTTATGAAAAAGTTTTCTGACTTGGAAATATTATACATCTGATTGACTATGCTGAATGATAAAAAATAACAATATTATCTTGATGTTTTATACTGTGATGGATGAAATTGCTGAATAATTATAAAAACATACAAATTGTCATATAAAATCAAAATTACACAATAATCATTCAAAAATCCAAATAGAATGTCGACTAAATTGTTTTTAGTTTTTTTTCAAGTTAATGTTACGTCGTTATTCTTTATAGCAATTTTTTTTTATAACTCAACATGTGATTCTTGACCCTGTTTATGTCTGATAGTGGTGAAATTGATGAATTTTTTCAAAATATATTAGGATGATGGTTGTATTGTCCAAAACAAAATAAGAACTAATCAAATAAAAATGAATTAAAAAAATTAATTAAAAGAAATTAGTAATTCAATAAAGTAATATTTATTAATATATACATATTATATATTTATAGATAATATTTTTTAATATATAATAATCCAAAAAAATTAATTCATCAAAAAACAAAATAAAAAAAGAATTATTTAAAAGAATTAATAATACAATAAAATAATAATAACTAATATATAAATATTATATATTAAAAATAATATTTATTAATATATAATAATTCAATAAAAAATAAATTATTTTTTTTAAAAGAAATTAATATTGTAAGAAAGAAAAAGGCAGATTTGGGGCACAATTGTCTTTCCAGCCTATTCAGCCAAAAAGATATGATTTTGGAGCTTTCTAGTAGAGACATATCTTACTGGGAAAGATCCATTATTTGTGTATATCAAAT